>NW_026520997.1:1170000-1282500 GCF_024256425.1 Clarias gariepinus | reverse complement strand
TACACTCCTCATTCTCTCTCACACGCACACACACACACACACACACACACGCGCACAACATGGGAAAGAAAGAGGGATAGAACCCCTCAATATATAATATTTTATATAAAGGAGACAAACAGAAGTCAACAAAAAAAGTATTAAACTAAATATATAGAGAAAAATATTATAATAAAAAAAAAAAAATTTTCTACTGGGGCGGAAAAAAGAATAAAAGGAAATTTCAGGCATATTTAAAAGCTATTTTTAAAAAAAGCTAATCAAAATTAATAAAATAAAATAAAAAGGTAAAGTATGAAAAAAAAACTGAAATGAAGAAAAAAGAAATAAAGAAATAAAAGAGAAAGAAAAGAAAAGCACACAAAAACTGCAGAAAAATGCAATAAAGTAAAAAAAAAGAAAAAAGAAAACGACATGCATTAAAAGAAGAGCAAGGGGAAAAAAAGATAAACAAATAGAGAATAAGAAAAAGAAAATGAGAAGGGGGACATACAGGAGACAGAAGGAGGAGAAGAAAATTAAAGGAAGAAAACAAAAGAAAAAATTAACTCGGAATGAAAAAGAAGAAAAATGTTCAAAATTAAAAAAAAAATAGAAGAAAGATAAAAACTTTACAAAAAAAAAAATTAAAAGGAGAAAAGGAAAAGGAAAAAGATTAACAAAACATAACATAAAAAAGAAAAATACATACAAAAGTACATTTAAAAAAAGGGCAAAAAGAGAGAAACAAAACGTCTGAAATAAATGTAGCACAAAAAAATTAAACAAAATTAATGAGAAAAATTCTGAAAAAGAAATACAAGGATTTTCTCTAATAAAAGGCATTAATTATTATTATTATAAATATTTTCTATAATAAGAAAGTTTAAAGTAACAGAAATTAAAGTAAAAATCACAATTAATTAACAAAAATAAAACAGGAAGGGGAGAAAAAAAAGAACGTTTCATTACGCAGAAAAACAGAGAGACAGAAACACAGATGTTTGTCTTCACCGAACCCTTCAGTACAAACCCTCGGCTACCTGCAGGCGATGCGTTGCCATGGAAACCTGAATGTACTGCTTTAACGAGCGCATCCGTGTAAACCTGCGTCACCCTCGGAGCGGCTGTTATAGAGAACTAATCAACAGCTTCTGACCAATCAGAGCACTGTGGTGTGTGTGTGTGTGTGTGTGTGGTTCAAAGAATGAAGTGTATTACAAAGAAACAAAAAGAACAATCTGGACCGTCCTGTTCGTCACAAGTGTTAAGCCCTGGGCTTAGCGTGTGCGTGCGTGCGTGTGTGTGTGTGTGTGTGTGTGCGTGTGTGTGTGTGTGTGTGTGTGTGCGTGCGTGTGCGTGCGTGTGTGAGAGAGAGTGATGTTATTCATGGTCCAATGTGGTCTAATTCACATGCTCACGAGTATCAGGAAACCCATGTGTGGTATAAAGCATAAGTATGTGCACCCTGGTGAGCGCGCGCTGAACCTTCACAGGTGGAACCGACACTCAGACCTGATGCTGAGAACGACAGGAGAGACAGAGAGGGTGTGTCTGCGTCACCACGCGCGCCTACATCACGAGCGCTAACGCTAGCGCCGTTTCCCTGTAGATGACCGGCTCCGCTGGGGCGCGACCCTGAACATTCCTCTGAGGTCACCGCTGCGTTCTTAAGGAAGAAAAAGGTTAAAGCGCTGCAGGTGAAGAGGAAGAAAAATAATAAAGCAGGTCACGTGACCTCCACCTGACTGAGCACCTGCACTGAGACAAACGCTGCTCGTCCTCCGGGGCTGGGACGGGACAGACGGACGACCGAGCGCCAGGACACGCACCGTAAACCTTTAATCCATTTTAGCTCTACACGACTTACCCACACACACACACAGACACACACACACACACACACTCAAAAGCTCAACATTCTAAACAGACGATGTTAAAACATCCACAGATTTAAAGACAAATCTACCTGTTTTACTCATCTGTCTCTCTCCTTTATATGACTCCTCCAGCACCGATTATCTCTCACACACACACACATTAAAGCGTCTTACCATGGTGAGAGCGTGTGTGAACATGTGTCTAAGAGGATTCGGCATAATTAAACCTGATGTTAGAGTAAATTAAACCTCGTCTCACACACACACACACACACACACACACACACGTTTGTTTTTTTTTTAATGCTGAAAACACGACTATAAAATTTGCACCACAGTGTCGTCGGATTCCTGAATCCCGTCAAGTGTGTATTAAAGCAGGCGTTGCTATGATAACCGCACGCTATCGGGGACGTGTACAGGGGACGTGTACGGTGGGACGTGCCGGACGATCGCACGTTTAACCAGCGTAGAGTTTAAAAGAAGTAAAACACACAACCGTGTGGTTCAGGGATGTTTATCTATTATTTTAAATATATATATATTATAATAAATAATATTAAAAATTTTTGTCAGTTTTTTAAAAATGAACGCAACTATTTTGTTTTCTGTTACCACGGCGATACATATCATGTATCATAGCGGCGTCTCGTACCGCATCACATCGCAGTTACATGGTTGGATAAAAATGATCTGTTTTTACTGTTGAATCGGAGCTGTAAAGCGCTTAGAAATAAAATTTTAAGAATTTTGTTATAGACAAGATATAAGGTTTAAAATAAAATGATAAGACAGATGATTTAGATATTGTGAATATGAGCAGTGGAATGTTTCGCCTTCAGCACATTGTTAAATAGCTTCTCATCCCTCGACTGCAACAGGACGTGTTTTTCAGCATAACTTTGTTCTCTGTGTTTAGTTTTCACGCCACCATCAAAATCAAAATGAAAATATCTGAAAACATGGCAAAATTATCTTCTTAAAAAATATGATATATATATTTATTTTAACAAAAAACAATAAAGAGTTTTAATATTTAATTTTCATACAAAGTGTATTATACGGTAAGCTACTGAATTAAAGCATATAAATTATTATACACCAGTTAGTCCTGCCCGAGTAATTTGATTGGACAAGAGGCGTTATTCCCTGAGTGATGATAATAGACAGTAACAGCACTGTGAGGTGTAACTATATGTATGAGTGGGCGTGTCCCAGCTAACGCTTATCTACAAAGCTAACTAGAGTCTAACACAAGGCTGAATCCCAAATCCCTCTCTAACCCCTGATCAAGGGCACTACTTGGAGTGTGGAACAAGGGGGATTTTACACCCTACATAGTGCACTAGCTTTCTATTTAACAGACATGATATAGCCGTTGTGCTGAATATCAGCACACCTGTGACACTTTCAGTACTCTTCAGTGAGTCAGCGCTTTATAAGGCGTAAAACCCGTATTATGAGATAAACGACTGGACGAGCGCACGTGTCAGCGTGTTATAACTCTCCTACTCAAATCTGAGGAATTTGATCTGTTCGGTTCTCACCACCATTATGACTTTGATTCTAAACACCGGCGCTAATGCGAGCTTGTGCGAGCATTAGCATTGTGTACATCAGCTAACCACACACTAAGCGCTCAGGATTTTGGGTATGACATCATCATCCGCTCGAGTCGCTCGCATCAGCGCGTCAGCTTTAAGCTTCATCGGAACCTCACACTCACGAGGTGACAGGAAAAAGATTGCAATCAAGCGGCTTTGGAGACTTTAATCATAGTGCTTAAAGTAGATTATTTCATGTTTGTTAAATAATTTAAGGTTCCTAGCGTCCTAACCTTTCAGGAACCCGTTAGACCTTTTAACACCTAGAGGAAGGTTTGTGAGTTCATAAGGTTAATGACTTGGAAAGCACTTTGAGTTCTGCTTAGAACCAGAGAACCACCTGAAGAACTATTAGCGGTTATTAAACCCAGTTGTAGAATAATAAGGGCAGTTTAAGGATTCATCAGGCATCAGAATCAAGTGGAGAGCAAACTGATGAATTTTCTCATCAACATCTAGAACTTGCAAGAAGTTAAAAACGTATTTTGGTAGTCGGGTTCCTCTGTGGTTCTTTGACGTCTCTTTTCCACCGAGGCGGTTCCGGAGCTAGTTCTTTGTTTTTTCAGACGGCCGGAGCACCGGCCCTCGAACAAAAAAAATAAAAAGTTCCGTGGTGGCACCAACAATTTGCTGGGCCAGAACAAAGAGCTGCTCACGTCAGGGGCTGGGGGCGGGGTTATCATGACCGACTACAAGACTTTAAAAGAAAAAAAACAAAACACTATATGCAAAAGCAGCTGAAATGCTTCCTTGCTCTTGTCGATGATGTGCTTGTTGCTAGCATTATTTTTGCAGCTAGCATTGCTGGGAAGGTAGAGACGTACACGGGCGTACTGTATATGGTGACGTAATAACGTGATTGTCTAGCCCATGGAAAAACAAAGCCAGTACTCAGGAGGTTCGTTATTGAACTGACACTAGCACCAGACATGAACTAGAGCCTGGTTCACTTTGATGGGAAAAGGGGAATAAGAGTTCTTAAAGGGTTCTTCTGATTAAAAAAGAACTTAAATAATTAGCTTTAAGTTTCTACACCTAATTAATTAATTTTAAAAAAGCAACTTTGAACGTTTTTTCTAAATGATTAAAAGTTAATTAATACTTTTATAACATTGCACATAAATTATTAAACTTATAAAAATAAAATATTTTGACATTTACTAACTTATTTTAATTTATTTTATTATTTGCCAAAAAAACTGCAAAAACAAAAAACTAATATATATTACACAATGTAGTCTCTCCATCAATCCATCTTTTAATCTATCTTTCCATTAATCAATCTATTCATCAATATATATATATATATATATATATATATATATATATATATATAAAACCGTTTAACTTTCTCTCAATATTTACAATAAATACAGTATCTCCAAATACAACAAAAAAAGATTACACAATACTAAAAAAAATTATGAATTTTCTTCAAAAATGTTCTTCATTTCAAATGATTTTTGAATCATTGATGTTCTTCATTTCTTTTCTTTCAAAAATTTTCTTCAAAAAAAAAAAAAAATTTTCTTTCTTACAATTATTTAGTTAAAAATAATCCTAGTATCCAGTTTGTTTGTGTTTAAGTGCCTGTGTGGTGATTAAAGTGTTAATTCGAGTATTGTTCTGTCGAGGAGAGCCGATAGTGTGTTAGCGTAATTTATCACAATATTGATATTATCATCATCTCACCTCTCTGATTACACCTCCCGCTGAGATTTAGAAAGGAATGAGTTACTCCAACTGAGTGTGAGTGTGTGTGTGTGTGTGTGTGTGTGTGTGTGTGTGTGTGTGTGTGTGTGTGTGTGTATGTACACAGTATATATCCTGGAAGTCCTGGAATTAAGCCGTGACTTCAGATATGTGTAATAACTTTCATGTTGCTGTTGTTTTTTTATTAAAGAACTTAAGACTGTATAATAAAAGTTATGGCCTGAAGGTAACAGCAGGTTCTAGCAGCGCAACATCAGGAGAACATAAAGCTCAAATCTTACCATGATGACGCTCTGACTGCCCGAGGAGCCTCCGAACACCAGGACGAAAAGAAGGAAGAAGGAAAAAAAGGCAGAAAATGTGTCGCTCCTCTGTGAGGAACTTCTGTTTGCGTGTGTGTGTGTGGTGTGTGAGAGAGTGAAAATGTACGAGAAAGAGTGAGTCTCTCACAGTGCTCAGAGTGACGTGAGAGTAAGATAACGTTCCCCGCGTAACTCTCAGAAATAAACCATACACCTGACCCTGGAGGAACTTCCTGCGAGTGTGTGTGTGTATGTCCGAAAAAGAGAGAGGCAGAAAAGTTTGTGTGTGTGTGTGTGGTTTTATGAAGTGGGAGAGGCGAAGCTCAAACCCAAAGCAAACAGGAGCAGCGCTGAGACGCAGCTGAGAGAGACGTCAGCGTCACGCCCACCCGAATACCTGAGATAACACCTGACCTGCAGGTTCATTCACCACACACACACACACACACACACACACACACACACACACACACACACACACACCAACCTGCAGACCTGCACTCAGAGTGTGTGTGTGTGTGTGTGTGTGTGGGTGTGTTTTAATTCAAAAGAAAGAAGAAAAATGTTCTAGACAAACAGAACAAAAGCAGTCATGCCAGATTATTATTAATGATAATAACTAATTGTATTAATAATAATTTTCTACACACAGTTTATTTTTATTTGATTATATAAGCATTACATTGTACAGCTCTACATTTTTGTTTATGCATAAATGTAATATTTTGATGAATTTAATGAAACTATTATTTCCTCTAAAGCTTGAATGTGAATCTTTGAGATTTTAATCTATAATAGTTTAGTTTCACTTTATTTAATGTTTAATATCTGAAACATTTTCATTATTATATTTATTCAGACATTACATCTATAATAACTCTACTAAATTTATGTAAATTATTTTATAAAATGTTTATTTATAAATTAATCATTACTTCATTTCATCAATCATTAATCTTTAATTATTATTATTATTATTATTATTATTAAAAATTTGGCTCAATTAAAATACTAAATTTTTTGTGCTTAATTGAATTTATTTTTTATTATGTATTTAATATGGAGAAGAACAATTTTGATCCAACAAATTTGTTCTAAACAGATTTTATATTCTTCTAAGGTTTCGAAGTTTATTCTAACAAATAAAAACTTTTTTTTTTTACTTATTTGTTTGGTTTTTTTTAGTAATTTTTTATAGGTTTTTAACAATCATAATAAACAAATGTTTACATATTAATTCAGCTATTATCAATTAAACTCTTTGACTTATCTTCTATATTATTAAATTATTACAAATGTATAAACAATTTCTTTTTGATTTTTTATTTCTGTTTTTTTGTTAAATTTTTTTGGTTATATTTAACTGTAATAATTTTACTCATTTGTACATTTAGTTGTTTATTTAACACTTTTTGAGGAAATAGACAGAACCAGCAGATCTGGTTCTGGCTCGGTACACTACCGACATCCGATCCCCCCACCCCCCCCCCCCCCCCCCTCACTCACACACACACACACTCACGGTTGGGGTCGAGTGCCGTTAATGCTGGATGCGGTTCAGCTCCTATTGTTAGTTTAACCTAGTTAGTGTAGAAATCTAAAGTCCGAAATAAAAAGAAAAATATCTTGTTTCATGTCACCCCTGTGGTCAGAGCTTTGGGCCTCACACACACACACCTCAGCTCTAACACTAAACCCAGGAGGAGTTGGGTACAGTCGACTCCCGTGAAGAGTTCACAGCCTCAGACGTTCAAAGATTTTCCTTAGAAACTGAACTAATAACCTCTAAGTCTGCAAAAATTCATGAAATTTTCTTTTCTCATGGCAATATATAATTTTTTTATACGTTTATGATATACTATTAAGAACAATTTAATTTACTAATTTTATGACACAAACTCGTCTAAATTCCCATATAAAATATCCTACTGTATAGATGTTCTCTTACTGTAGAGAGTAAAAACAGAGCGACCGTAGAGGAAATCACGTCCTGTGACGGTGAATTATTACCGTATTCACCCTACAATACTGAGACCACAGAAAACACACTCACATGAGTTACAGTACACACAGAGGCATCATGGGTATTTGACATTCTCACACTGCGGGACACTCAGCAGTACAGTACAGTAAACAGGTTCACCTTTACACTTTTTTGTTGTGTTTTTTAAGTGTGATGTATTAACCTGAGTTTTTTCCCCACATTTTTTTTCGTGGTGCTCTAGGACCGTAACCCCTCCTATTTTGGGAGTCGACTGTATGTCCTTGCACTTGGGTGGGGCGGGATGTGTACGAGGCAGCGAGTGGACTCTTAGGGCTAAAAAAAGAAAAATGGACGAGCGTCAGGATCTGGGTGACTTGAACAAAAGCCAAGTGGAGTCGTCTAGCAGGTGCTATATGAAATGTTCACACAGAGCAGGAGGAGGTTCGCTTCAGTTCGACAGCTTGTAGAGAGGAGCTACGTCCAAGTCTGTAGGATTTGACTTGGGCAATTTTTAAGGGACGAGGAACCTGAGGAACCCGAGTAATGGATGAAGCGACACAGCTTTAGGTCAACATGTTCTTCCCCAGTGAAGAACATGTTGACTCTCTCCGGGAAACCTCTGAAGATGAGGACGGGTTTGTTGATGAAATCCTCCAGAACTCCATCACACCACCTCCTGCCCCATAACACCAGAGTCCATGAATGCTACAAAAGTTTTCACCCCCTTCTTCTCCTCCACACACAGAGCACTTAAAAGGCAGAAAACCTGTTGTGTGTTCATTTTCAACCTCGGCTACAGGATTTCCAACGAATTCAGGATGAAGAGAAAACACAGACTGTGTTAAATATTAAATATAAGACAATATAAAGTAAAAACTGTGTTTGTTTGCACGAGTCAGCAGGTTATACCAAAAAAACTAAAAAAAAAAAAAAAAAGCACACATCTGGATTTCTTATGAAGCGACAGTCGTGACAGTCAGCGTGAGATAATTACCAGAACGAAGTTTACACAGTCTGTGTTTTTTTCCTCATCATTCTGACTTCGTTGGAAATTCAGGAGCCAGGTTAAAGGTGGCTCTGTAAATACGCATGCACGCTCGGGAACCGTATCCGGGTCGGGTGGAAAAGGTGGTCTCGAGAGCGACACACCATCGGTGTCTTCATGTCTGACCCGCGTGAATGGCACGCTCGGCCTTTTGACGTCTTTGTTCTCTTCTTCATTGGCGGCTAGGTGCACACTGCAACCTGCTGTATCAGAGAATATTAATAATGAGAACTCTGGCCAGCGAGGACGTCTTTAGGGGGCACAATCGATTTGTCCTGGGGACGGAAAAATCATCCGTGCCTAATCTAAAAGCTCCCCAAGGCTACAAAAGTGTTCTACTTGGCAACCCAGTGGTCCTTCATATGATTAAGCATTCTACTCGTCTACTTCTACTGATAAGCATTAGTAGCTTTGTTATTGTTAAATGGTTCCACCTGTCAAGCAAATTTCCAGTTTTTAAAGGATTATATGGGTTTTCGCTTCATTAAAGGGTTCTAATTGCACTGAATTATTCACGATTGATCAATAATAATAATCCTCTAAACATCCATTTGTCCGAGTGTTTGTAAGTTTCTAATAGGGTTTCTCCTGGTTCTGGTGACCCACTGGTTCTTCAAGAGATCATTGGATAATCTCAGGAGACAGTCCTGGAAGCCAAGTTTTCTGAACAAAATCTTGAGAACAATCTTGAGAGTCCGAACGCAGCGAACACAGCTTTTTCTTTTTCTTTATCGTTAACGTCGGACAGTAGTGGCACTGGAACGAGGAACCGAACACACACACACACACACACACCTAACACACCTAGGAATGTATGTACACAGTCATAAAAAAAAAAAACGTGAATAAACGCCCCCCCCCGCACCCCCCCCTCCCTTCAGAAGCAGGGCCGATGCCGATGGGTCGATGCCTCGGGACAAGGACAAAGGAAGTGCGTCACAGGATTGTCTCTACATTGTGTGTGTGTGTGATTATAGATTCTCTTGTAGAACCACATGCCTCACCAGCTTCATGTCCTCAGGCTGAGAAACCTTTAGGCCATTAGAGTGATAATAGGAGAGGATGTGTAACACTGTTACATTAACACATCTGACTGCCGCAATGCATTCTGGGACAGAGCTGAAGACGGCGGTGGATTCCACAAGGGGGGAAGCCATGAACAGAACTCGCGTAACCCACAAAAACCGACAGATAGCCAAGGCATGCGAGTCTCCAGCAGCTGGTGAGATTATACACACACACAGACACACACAAATGCTCAAACAAATCATCTGGAAGTGTATCTGTGTTTCTGAAACCATGAATTCCCTCAACAAGGAGGTCACAGTGCCCTTGTTTTGATTTCGTCCAATCAGATGCTCTCTAGATCTTATATGCTCCGCCCCCATTTCGCACTATAATTCCATACACACACGGCATCCTGTTGTGTAGGAAATTGTCGAGGCTTAGGGTGACGATGTGCGGCGGTAGCTCAGATGAGTAACGGGTGGGAGTTCGTGGTGATCGCCCTGAAGGTCACGAGGTCACTGTAACGTGCACAGACGCGGCAATCAAAATTTAACAGACTCGCTCCGTTAAACTTTTTAATTACGTACCTGACTGCTGAGTTCTGTGGTACAGAATTCCACAACTCTGTGACTTAAACACACACACACACACACACACACCCCAGGCAAACAGCAGATGACAAAAAAAAGGGTTTTTCTTTGTTCAGGCCTGGGGTGTGGTGGGGTGTTTACTGTACCTGTGTGTATTATTAATAGCGAAGCAGCACACGGTGTTTATTGTCTCCTGCTGAACGCTGGAACAAACACCAGCTCTCGGTATGACAATCATCTCACTCCGTAATCCACTCTATTCATGTCATCAACACAGAGCGTTATTAATAATTACGCAGACAATTAACTCGATTAACGTCCTAATCGTTAATAAAATGTTAATGAAACTGTAATAAAACATGACTAACTCCAATCGCAGAACCGGTTTGGGTTCTTCTGGTAAAACACTCAGGAATAAGAAGCTTCACTTGAACAGGAATCTCATTAAATCAGACTGATTCACCAAACATGAGCACTAATAACACTGCCTTCCTACTGTATCAGCCATGGCCGTGTAGGTCAGAGCACGAGCTCTACGTGTGCTGCACACACACACACACACACACCCACACACACACACACACACACACACACACACACCGTAGGACAGGGACAGATGGCTCTGATTCCAGATGTTGCATTCCTACATCTCGAGACTTTCCCCTCGGAGTCCAGGTCACGTCTCAAGCCCTTCCTGTCGGAGTGCGGGTCATGTCCTGAGGCAGTAACCTCGCAGTCCAGGACACGCCTCGAGCCATTAAACTCGGAGTCCGGGTCACGCCTCGAGCCTTTCCCCTCTCCGAGTCTCGAGCCTTTCCCCTCTCCGAGTCTCGAGCCTTTCCCCTCTCCGAGTCTCGAGCCTTTCCCCTCGGAGTCCGGGTCACGTCTCGAGCCTTTCCCCTCGGAGTCCGGGTCACGTCTCGAGCCTTTCCCCTCCCCGAGTCTCGAGCCTTTCCCCTCCCCGAGTCTCGAGCCTTTCCCCTCCCCGAGTCTCGAGCCTTTCCCCTCCCCGAGTCTCGAGCCTTTCCCCTCCCCGAGTCTCGAGCCTTTCCCCTCCCCGAGTCTCGAGCCTTTCCCCTCCCCGAGTCTCGAGCCTTTCCCCTCCCCGAGTCTCGAGCCTTTCCCCTCCCCGAGTCTCGAGCCTTTCCCCTCCCCGAGTCTCGAGCCTTTCCCCTCCCCGAGTCTCGAGCCTTTCCCCTCCCCGAGTCTCGAGCCTTTCCCCTCTCCGAGTCTCGAGCCTTTCCCCTCTCCGAGTCTCGAGCCTTTCCCCTCGGAGTCCGGGTCACGCCTCGAGCCTTTCCCCTCGGAGTCCGGGTCACGCCTCGAGCCTTTCCCCTCGGAGTCCGGGTCACGTCTCGAGCCTTTCCCCTCGGAGTCCGGGTCACGTCTCGAGCCTTTCCCCTCGGAGTCCGGGTCACGTCTCGAGCCTTTCCCCTCGGAGTCCGGGTCACGTCTCGAGCCTTTCCCCTCGGAGTCCGGGTCACGTCTCGAGCCTTTCCCCTCGGAGTCCGGGTCACGTCTCGAGCCTTTCCCCTCGGAGTCCGGGTCACGTCTCGAGCCTTTCCCCTCGGAGTCCGGGTCACGTCTCGAGCCTTTCCCCTCGGAGTCCGGGTCACGTCTCGAGCCTTTCCCCTCGGAGTCCGGGTCACGTCTCGAGCCTTTCCCCTCGGAGTCCGGGTCACGTCTCGAGCCTTTCCCCTCGGAGTCCGGGTCACGTCTCGAGCCTTTCCCCTCGGAGTCCGGGTCACGTCTCGAGCCTTTCCCCTCGGAGTCCGGGTCACGTCTCGAGCCTTTCCCCTCGGAGTCCGGGTCACGTCTCGAGCCTTTCCCCTCGGAGTCCGGGTCACGTCTCGAGCCTTTCCCCTCGGAGTCCGGGTCACGTCTCGAGCCTTTCCCCTCGGAGTCCGGGTCACGTCTCGAGCCTTTCCCCTCGGAGTCCGGGTCACGTCTCGAGCCTTTCCCCTCGGAGTCCGGGTCACGTCTCGAGCCTTTCCCCTCGGAGTCCGGGTCACGTCTCGAGCCTTTCCCCTCGGAGTCCGGGTCACGTCTCGAGCCTTTCCCCTCGGAGTCCGGGTCACGTCTCGAGCCTTTCCCCTCGGAGTCCGGGTCACGTCTCGAGCCTTTCTCCTCAGAGTCCGGGTCACGTCTCGAGCCCTTCTCCAAGTTCACGTTCAACACGTTTTTAGAGGTGTTTGAGGTAATAAAACATAGCCGTTTCTTTATAACACTACAGGTTTTGCTCTAAACGATTCCCACACTGGCACTCCATGTGGTAGGAGTGAATTATTTGCCGTTTAGAAATAATAATTATGGTGGATGACAGAGACACGTGCTGCTCAATAAAATGTAGCTTTTTGATTCATTTAATTTTAATTAAATGTTAATTCTGTGTTAAATGTTAAACTCTTGTATCTAAAGTTAACTTGTATTGTTTAAATTCTGCACTTGGTTTTTAAGTAAAAAAAAAAAAACTACTGTTATAAGAAGCAGGTTACATTTAATTACAGTAAGTCTTATCTTTCTATCTATTTGTAGATAAGTAGCTCTGGCTCTATAAAGCCGCCTTTGATAATTATGGTGTGAAAGGATAATATTTGCAAGCAAGGGCAGAATGTGTTTCAGTGGCACTCATTTTCTTAAATAAATAAAAATAAAGCACTAGTACACATGCAAAAATGTTTCTCTATACACACACACACACACACACAGTTAACAAGTTATGATCAGTCCAAGTCACGTAGAAATGCAGCATGGTTTATTTCTAACACTCGCTCCAGAATGAGTTTTCCACGGTCCAGTAACGGTGACGTCATCTGGAGCAGATCGGATCGAATCCGCATCATTCAGCACCGACGCCGTGACACCGTCTCCAGATCGAACGGGAGAAGAACGTGTTGGTATAAACAGCGCCTCACCACCATCGCTTGCTTTAACGCTTTCACGTTCTACAGACGTAGTATGTTTTTTCCGGGTGACGCCAACACCCGGCCCACGCACTTCCCACAACGTTTCTCAATTCGTCTGCAACAAATCTGCTGAGGAACGCGTCCACTGGAGAACGCTCGGGTTTCACAGAGAGGCGGACCGGAACTACGGGTCACGAACCGCCGATCGAACCTCTGACGTGAGAAACACTAGCATGTGGGTCCGCGTCAGCGCGTCTCAGGTTAGAGATAAATCTGTGCTGAAGCGGTTGATTTTTGTTACACCACAGGATTAATCGCTGGCGCATCAGGCCCTCACGTCTACATTTAACATCCGCTCATATCAGAGCAGTTATAAACAGTCATGTGATTAATACAAACACACACACACACACACACACACACACACACACACTATGACAAAGAGACGGAGAGAGAAAGCTAAAGGGAGTTTATAGAGTAAACACAGGAGTGTAACTAATACTACACACTGAGTGGTGTGTGTGTGTGTAAACACACACTGTAACACACTGATAACTTTAAACACCACGACAGTGTAAAAAAACATCAAAGCCCGTCCCAAGAAACACGCTTCAGCTTCATCATCATCATCACGGTAAGGACATGACAAGGAGACAAAGAAAATATTCCTTTTTGTAGGTGCAGCATGTGTGTGTGTTTGTGTCTCTCTCTCTCCCTCATGTGTGTGTATGTGTGTGTGTGTGTGTGTGTGTGTGTGTCTTAGACTCCATGTACCTGTGTGTCTCAATGTAACTCTGTTATACTCTCTTGGTCTCTGTGTGTGTGTGTGTGTGTGTGTGTGTGTGTGTGTGTGTGTGTGTGTCTGCGTGAGTGTCTCTCTCAGAGCTGTTTGTTATTGAGACCTGATTATTGTGATTTTATTTCTTGGTTAACTCAATTCAGTTTTTGATTCAGAATTGATTCACATTTATAAACATTTAAAACTGACATTTTTTATGAAAACACACACACACACTCTTCTCCTTGTCGCTCTGTATAACTCAAACACCCAGAGCCCTACCGACACGCCCTATGTTCCCTAAGGACCTCGTGTGGTTTGTAATAACTCTGGAGGTCGTCTGTGACCCTAATCCCGTGTGACTCGCCCACATCTGTGTCCTGCCATATATATTCCAGTGAACACTGAGGTCCTGAAATAACGTCAGTCCCATGTGACTCGGCACGTCTGTGACTCTCTCTATGTCTGTGACTCTCTCTGTGTCTGTGACTCGGCATGTCTGTGACTCTCTCTGTGTCTGTGCCTCGGCACGTCTGTGACTCTCTCTATGTCTGTGACTCAGCACGTCTGTGACTCTCTCTGTGTCTGTGACTCGGCACGTCTGTGACTCTCTCTGTGTCTGTGACTCGGCACGTCTGTGACTCGGCACATCTGTGATTGTGTCGCATGTCAAAGCTTTTGTTTCCTGAGCGCCTTTTCAATCAACTTCTGCAAAATAAAATAGAAGCTGTGGTATTTAGTGTGCCAGGTCACGTCGCTATGAACCAGACAACAATACAGAAAGAGAAAAATCGCAGATAGGCCTTTTTTTGTATAAAATGTGATGGGTATTGTAATATATTATATATAATAATATATTGGTGATATGTAATATAAATATAAATTAAATAAATAATACATAATATGTAATAATCTTTTACTTGAGTAAAATTGCAGTTTTTGCTTTTCCCAGAGACCTGAGACTCGTACGTGTGTGTTGGGGGGTTGGGGGATTTCTAAATCACACAAGGTCAGCAGGTAATCCTAATCCTGTGCAAATAAAGCTTTAAACCTCAGCAAATAAACAGAATGAAATATTCTGTATTAGTATCTCTCTCTCTCTGCGATTCCTCACATCAAAACATGCAATTGTTTGTTTTATCTAAAAGAAGAAAAAGAAGAATGGAGAAATACCTGAACATTCTCAAACAGCGAAGTTAAGCTTTTATTTGTCACATGTACGTTACAGCAGAGTGAAATTCCATCTTCGCATATCCCAGCGAAACTAAGGGCCTCGCTCAAGGGCCCAATACTGGCAACCTGGTGGAGCTGGGGATTGAACCGCTGATCTTCCGATCAGTAACTCAGTCCCTTAGCCCTCTGAGCCACCACTGCCCCTAACAAGTCCTATTATTGAAATCCCTGATTAACACTGCAGACTTGAACTCTATCGCCCGAATCACGCTCCGAGACGACTCGTTCTTCATGAACGACCCGTCACTAACGCTCAGTAGGTCCCTCACGCTGTCAGTGTGAGCTTCACCTCGTCTGATCGCTGGTCTCTCGGACCCTCGAGACGTTTTAATAATGAAATCATCTGGGTCAGATCTTCTGTCTGTCCGCACAGACGCTTTTGTTTGTTTGTTTGTTTAGGTCTTGGTGAGAATGGCACCAGTACATGCAGCGTACACAGGGCCATGTCTCTTGCCACGCTGACTTGTGAAGCTCGCCGCTCGCTGTGACTCGAAAGTCTCAAAACTTTTTGCCCCCACCTCATAACAATCCTGATGTCAAATTGTCACAAAATTACAATCATATCGACGGTTATCAGATTAAAAGTTATTGAATTTATATTATCGTTGTTTTATGCCCACACTAACACGTCTACACCGTGTGTGTGTGTGTGTGTGTGTGAGAGAGAGAGAGATAAGGTGTGTAAAATCAATGCTAATCAGCTAGCTAAGACTGAACGCTATAGCCTTTTCAAGCTTAATTAGTTAACCTCGTAACAAAAGCATAAAATCAAACTTAACACTGATTATAAACATTATCTTTACTCCATGAAAGGCAACAGTCTTGTATTTATTATTAAATTAGAATAAACACACCGTTGTCATTAGCGTTAGCCTCGCGCGACATCATTTCTAAAAGATTCGTGGTCGCATGCCAAAACGCCCGCGCTCCCCTGCCTAGGCGCCCTAACGCTCAGGTTGTACCGCTAGTGCGCGCGCCATGTTTAGTGCACTCCCTGTCCTACTAAGCGCGGATTGAGACGAGGCCGGATGGTTTGCCCCATTTTAACAAGTTCGGAAGCTTTCACTCAATCAGTGATCTGTTTATTTCAACTTTTTAAAGTTTTTTAATATTATTAGTGGTAGTATAATTGACTACGATATTATACGACACTATACAATATTTGTGTGTATAATATATATAGTGTCCTGCTTCAGAAAACACACACACACACTCTTTATAATAATAAACCGTAATGAGGTAAACAGCGTCTGGGACTCTCACACACTCCTCTCGAAACATCTCTCACACACACACACACACACACCCCGCAAGTTTGCGGTCAGGCTCCAGCGGAGACACACACGTAATAAACACTCTCCCCGTTCCACTCACCAGCAGCCCCTTTTTCTTCAGCATCTTCCGCATAAAACCCACTGCTGCTGTTCGGGCGCCGGGTGATGGCGTCACAGCTGCGCGCCTATCGGTGTGGTGTAGCAGAGCAGCGCGGTGGAGTGTCGAGTTTCTTACCCCCTACTTCCGGTCGCGATCTGATTGGATGAATTTGTGGAAGCGCTGTTGCTCCAACCAATCAGATCAAAACAAATTACTAAAATTATTACAATTATTATCATTGTTTAAATAAATAATTCAGGTGCATTTAGACGTCAAAATCTGTATAAATATTTTATAATATTCACAAATAATACAATACACAAACGTTTTGTCAATTTTTACTCACAGCAAAATAAAAAAATATCCAGAGATTCAACATGATGACAATATTACTAAAATGTTTAAAATGTTATACTAAATATTTAATATTATGAAACATAAAAATGTTTAATATCTTAAAGGCTTTCAAAAATAATAGATCAGAAGCATTAAGGACCAAGAAGGTTTTAGCGGTGGCACTGCGGCCTCACACCTCCAGGGTCGAGGGTTCGAAAATGGTATAGAAGATGAAAAGTATGATTGTTACATTTTATTACTTTTTGATTTTTATTATTAAATTACAATTAAAACTAAGATGTAAATAAAGAAACATTTAAATATAAAATTAAGATATATATTTTTTATTTAAATAATTATCCTAAAGGGTATGGACTTTATGAATAATAGATTAGAAGCATTATAATAATTTGTTTTATATAATTATATTTTGTAAAAAAAACATTTCACCATTAAAACAAAAATTAAAATGTAATTCAAAATGTACATGTAAATTAAAAAAATAATAATAAAATATTTTCCTAAAATATTACTTTAAAAGCATTATAATTATTTTTAAATAAATAAAAGTTGTTTACTTTTTTATTATTTCACTACAATAATTTACAAGATATTTTGCTTTTTTCTTAGTAGAGTGTCCACCTAAACACATGTGCCTTTGTTCCAGGTGGGGGTTTCATAACTCATCAAAATTATATATATATATATATATATATATATATATATATATATATATATATATAGATCATAACTAATAATAAAACAGTAAACATTTATTACATTACTATTACATGCTGACACACTGCATAAACACCACCGTGTTTCTCATCAGTGCTCAGGACACACACTCTTTATATAGAGTTTAGATAGATATATAATAGGTAGAAGTATATACTGTAGATACTCAAAATATACAGTGTGATTATTGTTGTGGAGGGTTTACAAAACTTTTATAAAAAAAATAAATATCAAATATAAAATGAAAAATCATTTTATTTTTTTTATTTTTATACTCTTCACAAAAATTATTATTGGTTTATTTATTTTATTTTTATTCCTCATTAACCTGTTGATATTTTAGGTGACATCACCTCTTTGTGATTTAAATTTAGGAAAACAGGTAAAATTACAAACAAAATAACAATAATAAATATTACATAAATATATATATATATATATATATATATATATATATATATATATATATATATAATTTTTTTTAAATAAATAAATTAAATATATACTTTATCATTTTATTTATATATTCTTATTTTTATATAACAATTTATATATAATATTAAATATTTTTATGAATTAAATATTTATTACTATTATTATTATTGTATTATTAATATTATATTAGAAGATGGCAGTAATAAATATGACAGAGAGAGATTAATAAACAGATATAAATCTGAGTGAACAGAAGTGCTTTAACTCCAGAGCCCTGATATAGAGGAGCGGCTCAGTGCTGCCACCTGCTGGACAGATGTGGGAACAGCGCCTTCAGGACGTTACCAATAACAACAGACTTCAAACACACGTCACACACACACACACACACACACACACACACACGTTTCCTTTGAAGAGGAATAATCCTCAGTGATCATCATGACCTCTCCGCTCTCCATCCTGAGGAAGAACAGGCGCGCTCCTCTACCGCAGAGTCACAGGTGAGATCTCAGTGCATAAATATTCACACCCCTCTCACTGACACATCAGAGCCACAGACTCACGCGTGTGTGTGTGTGTGTGTGTGTGTGTGTGTTGTTAGTGAGAGAGAGAGGAGGACTGAGACAGAGAGGAGCCCTGCAGGTGAGTCACACACACACACACACACACACACACTCACGCCTCTCACCCGGGCTCAGCTCACCTTGGATCATGTGACCTCTCCTCCTACAGACCTCTTCTCCAGGAGACAGCCGGGGTCGGAGGTCACGGACAGCCTCATCAACCCTCTCATGTCAAAGGTCACGGTCAGAAGGAGACCTAAAGAGGGTAGGGAGAGGATCTGACTTTACACCTGTGTGTGGGAGAAGGAGTTTGAAGAATCACACCTCTGTGTGTGTGTGTGTGTGTGTGTGTGTGTCAGTGTCTCCACCCACAGACTTCGAGCTGATGTCCAGCATGATGCAGAAACTCGCTCAGTTAGAGAGGAAGGTGACGTCACAAGCGCTGGAGATCAACAAGAAGGTCTCACACACACACACACACACACACACACACACACACACAGTGTAGCTCTCCACAACTCCACAACATGACCTTGTGACCCTGATCTCTCAACACGACTAAATTCTAAAGAGCGTGTGTGCTCTACAGTTACAGAAAAAAAGAAATACTTTTATTAAATAAATAGAAAAAATGGCTTTTTTATTTATTTCATTGAAACATTAAAAGAAAATATTATTTGAATGATTGTACACACTGTTTATCACAAGTTACTAAATTAGTAAAAATATATTTATCTGATTTGTATTTATTTTTATAATCAAAAAAATTCTTTTATTTTAAACTAAGTTTTCTAGTGAGTTTAAAATGATAACACTAGACAAACGTTCGTGTAGAGAGGGGTGTAAAGGGAAGATTTCATTTCTATCGTGTCTCATGATTTTGGTTAAATAAGTTGTGAATATTCATCAGAAACAGGATGTGATTAGGATTAGAGCTGCAGCGCGCGGTGTAACGTGCAGAGCGCTCCGTATGAACACGCTACATGTGACGTCCTCTTAAATAATCCTGAAACGTGTGACGTGACGAGGCGTGACGTGACAAGGCGTACACGGTTTTACACACCGCAGGAGGGCTCACTCTGGACCGACACACTCGCGTGTTTGTGGGGTCAATAAACCTCAGAGTTTCTTTGTGTTTCTGAAACAGACGAGAAGAACCGAAGTTCTGGAGGAGAAGCTTCAGCTCCTGCAAGGTGACCACAGAACATCACACACACACACACACACACACACACACACACACACACACACACACACACACACGTGTTTACTCACAGGTTAAAGTGTTAAAGTTACTGTTGTACTCAGTGTGTGTGTGTGTGTGTGTGTGTGTGTGTGTGTAGAGAAAGCTCAGAGAGAGCAGCAGCAGGATGAAGAGGACCTGAGGAGGAAGTGCAGCAGGCTGCAGAAGCAGGTGTGGGAGATGGAGGTGAGGAGGACAAGAAACATCAGAGAGACACCGTCTGTCTGTCTGTCTGTCTGTCTGTCTGGGGTTCTGTTTGTCTGGCTGACTCACTGTGTGTTTGTCTTTCTGTCTGTAGAAGTTTCTGAATGATTATGGGATGATCTGGGTGGGAGACGGAGACGGAGACGGAGAGGTCGATGAAGTTGAAACTGAAGAATCCTCCCGACAGCGAGGTATCAGAATTCATCATCTTTATTTTCCTTCATCTTCAGCACACAGGAGACTTTACGCCTCTCAGGTCTCTCAGGTATAAAAGCCTGAAGCTGTGGGGTTTCAGGATCTCTGTACCCGAAGAGAGAGAGAGAGAGAGAGTTTAGAGCTGCTACAACCGAACGAGAACAGGAACCTGAGTCACAGAACATTAAAGGGTATAAAATTATGTAATAAGGTATAACATTCATTAAAAATTAAGGAATAAATGAATAAATGATCAGACCAGGACAGAAAATCTATTCTAAAAGTAATAAATCATTAAAGGATTTGCAGACGTGATTCATACTGATACGATATCAATCAAACTTACAGTCGTCACTGATACGGTGTTACAGTATTAGTAATAAATAAAATGTGTAAGTGAATGTAAGGTGAGTGTAAACGCACTATTACTTAGTGACTCACTTTTGTTCAACTCGTGTTTTTACCTCAAGTGACAATTCTGCTCTTACACACAGTCATACACAGTATAGTATGAAATGCTTAGGGGCGGAGCCTATTAATAACAAGGAGTGGTCAGTAGGGGTGGAGCCTATTAATAACAAGGAGTGGTCAGTAGGGGCGGAGCCTATTAATAACAAGGAGTGGTCAGTAGGGGCGGAGCCTATTAATAACAAGGAGTGGTCAGTAGGGGTGGAGCCTATTAATAACAAGGCGTGGTCAGTAGGGGCGGGGCCTATTAATAACAAGGAGTGGTCACTCGGGGCGGAGCCTATTAATAACAAGGAGTGGTCACTAGGGGCGGGGCCTATTAATAACAAGGAGTGGTCACTAGGGGCGGGGCCTATTAATAACAAGGAGTGGTCACTCGGGGCGGGGCATATAAATAACAAGGAGTGGTCACTAGGGGCGGGGCCTATTAATAACAAGGAGTGGTCACTAGGGGCGGGGCCTATTAATTAAAAAGACTGGGATCGGGGTGTATAAATAACAAGGGGAGAAGACTTTAGGGGCGGTTCCCATTAATATTAAGGTGCATTAGTTTTAGGGGCGGAGCCTATTAATAAAAGGCTGAGCGTGACTCTTTCCTCTGTCCTCAGGAGCTCCCTGGGTCAGGAGTTTCCCGGTGAACTTTGACCTGCTGCTGCAGAGGATTCGGGACCTGAACGTGGTGGCGGGGGAGGGAGGAGCTCACATCACCTTCGTTCCTGGAGGAGCCAAACTGACACGCGAGCCGGCTGTGGACCTGCAGCTCTACAGGAACGGCCTGGTGCTGTCTCACGGCCCATTCAGACCCTACACACAGCCCCGAACACAGGTCTCTCTCTCACACACACACACACACACATTTTTCTGACCTCAGACGTGTTTATCTCCTGGTTTCTCCTCCTCCTCCTATCAGAGGTTCCTACAGGACCTGATGGACGGATTTTTCCCCTTGGAGCTGCAGGACACGTTTCCCCAGGGTGTTCTCTTTCAGGTCTGTGTGTGTGTGTGTGTGTGTGTGTGTGTGTGTGTGTGTGGGAGAGACTCTGGGCCAGGTTACCACGGATGTAAGGTAAGGTGTTTGTTACAGTGTGTTTGTGTGTAACAGGTGATTGACAGGCGGGATGAGGAGTTCAGGGCGGAGTTTCCAGGGAAAGGTCACACAACGGGTGGACAAGAACAGGAAGTGATGCGTTACAGACAGGAAGCGAGTGAAACACAGCGGAGTGTGAGCCCCGGCCGCGCAGCAGGTCTAAAACACTACGATCCTCACACACACACACACACACACACACACACACACGCACATTCTGTATTAGCAGGAATTTAGGGTGTGTGTGTGTGTGTGTGTATGAAACAAAACAAACAAAAAAACAAAGTCTGAGTTCTGTGTGGTGTTCTGGTTCAGGGCTCTGGTTTTATAGATTGTTTGTTTTCCTCGTGTGTCAGCACATGTGAGACTGAATATGCAAATTGGCTCCAGGTAACTGCAGATTCTCAAGAAAAAGTGGGCGGGAGTGTTTTAGGGTTATTCCCAATGTACATACAGTATAAAGAATACATTTACATACAGTATAGAGAATACATTTTTGTCCCTTTCCTCTATCTGTATAAATAAAAGAGAGATTTTGTCTGTACATTGGGTCAGAACTCGCTCCGCCAGTGATGTCTTTACATTCTATACATTGAAGGACCAGAAACCAGTCTCAGAAACATTCCTGTCTGTATATGTATTTCTGTCTGTCCGGTCAGATTGTGTCACACCATCACACAGAACTGTCTGTCTAGACGTTACTGAATCTCCTGCAGTCCTTAGATCTCTGCCTGAAGTTTAATCTGCACCATCAGTGAATCTAAATGTGGAGTAAAAGTGATGTTATGAACAGTTATGTGTGGGTTTTAATAATCTACTGTAAAATAATCTACTAATGCGCTACTGTCTCAATGTAAACAAACACCTGCACCAATAGATATTAATTAGAAAAGATAAAGTGAATATTTTGACTGGGATTAGTTCATATTTTCACTTTGGCTGAAATAACAGCGCTGAAGTGGTATAAGTGAATTTTAACACGCTGGAGTGGTTTTAAGACAAAACTTCATCTTTATCCTTTGATCTACTTTTTCCATTTCTCATCTGTGATTCACTCTCCGATTACCGAACAGGGAGTGTATTTGTCTGAGCACCAAAGAAGGACAACTTAGTGTAAACAAGGCGTAAGATACTCAACCTTACAGAATGGGATTTCTTTGTATTAATAAGTTAGACAGAGAGTTCTGCTGTACAGAGAGACACACAGACATGGACAGGGGCTTCAACCTCAAATAATATTATTATTATTATTATTATTATCACTGATTACATTAAAGACCAGCAGATTATTATTAGATTTAACCTTTTAACTGTTTCTACAAACTCTTCAACAGGGACGCGTACTAACGCTAGTCAGGAAGATTTGTTGTTCAGTTTATTATTTTAAAATATTTTACACGAGTGTAATGGAAGATTTACACAAGAATAAGTTTTTACTTATTTAAAATGTAGTATTTATTATATTTAATATATAATTTATTTTATTTATGTACTATATATTTATAAATAAATATATATTTTTTATTAGTTAAACTCCTCTAAATGTATAATTGTTTTTATTATTTTTTTAAATAAATATATATTTATATTGTTGCAGGTATTATGTGTTCTCTCCGTGCGTCCGGGGTTTAAGCTTAGGATTTTCTGCAGGTTTATTATTTTAGCAGATCATCTTTTTTTGATCAGTGTGTGTGTGTGTGTGTGTGTGTTTAGAGAGAAAGTTGTCGACGCAGCAGTTCCTGAATAAACTCCCGGAGTGTGTGGTGAAAGCAGGGAACTTGATTGAGATTCGCTCGGCACTCAGACACCATCTGCAGGTCTCTCTCTCTCACACACACACACACACACACACACACACACACACAGAGGGATGAAGATGTATTTTACTTAAAAAACAACAACATTGATCTAATCTAGACCGAGTGAGGAGCCAGGTGCATGCTGGGATTAATTCCACATCTCATGTGTATGAAACTGATTTGGGGGCGGAGCCATAGGGGAGCTCAGTCTGTGATGTCACTAAATACCAGAACCAATCACAGCGCATTATGCAAACTATTACAGGAGGAGGCTGAGCAGTCGGAACACGGAGCAGGGTTTATAATCTGTGTGTGTGTGTGTGTGTGTGTGTGTAGGATGCCGACCGTGTTGAGAGGTGTGTGATAGAAACTCCTGCGTCACAGACACTGAGGGAACGGTAGTGTCTCCGTCCTCTCACAGACATCACACTCTGTTACCTTAAACTGTATTGTAGAGCTGCTAATCAGTTTGTGTGTGTTTGTGTGTGTGTGTGTGTGTGTGTGTGTGTAGACCAGAGTGTGAGAAGGCGTCTGAGATCTCCAGACTGCGGGTGAGATCTGAAGACGGAGATAAGACGTTTCTTCTGATAATGTTCTTCTCCGAGACAATCGGACATTTACGCCGATACCTGGACTCTCACCGGTAAACTGTGTGTGTGTGTGTGTGTGTGTGTGAAGTTTAGTTTTTTTTTTTTTTTTAAATCAGTGTGTAACTGTGTTCTTTATTCGTCTCCTCACCACAGGGGCTCAGGACCTCCTTATGACATCATCAGTGCCTTACCACATCGGCGTTGCCATAGCGACGACAAACAAACCCTCCTGCAGTGCGGCCTGACGCCCAGCGCCGCCCTGTTGCTGTGGCCCCGCCCACTAGTGACATCATAGAACCGCAAACATTTACAAAGACGAATCAAAAGACTGTTGGTTTCATTTTTAAATACTGTACGACTGTCTGGAGGTTTTATTATATAAAATTATTTAAAATTTCAGAAACTTAGTGTTTATTAGAAATTAATGTTTGACTTTCACACTAAAACACATCATTAAAGCTCATCATCTAAAGCATATATATAAAAATTCAGCCAAGCGAGTACTGCGTATACGAGGGAGAGTCAAAAATTATCCACACTTGTGCTATATTAAGCCTTCTGTCTTCCCAGTCACTGCTGTGCAGGTGTGTGTGTGTGTGTGAACATGTTACATAAGTTCATGCAACAGTGGATGCCGTGCTTGTAATTCGCACGAAGGAAGAGCAGCGTGCAGCGATTCAGGTTTTTTTTTTTGTGGTCTGGGAGTGAAAGTTTCTTGAAGAGAATCATTATTCCAGCGGAGTGTGTGAGTTTCAAAGTTCACCATCAGCTGGACAATTTATCAACACTTACTTTTTTCCTGGGATTTTCAAGGGCCAAAAGTATTGGAACACTGAGGAAACCGGTTCAACAGTTGACGGTGCTCGTTACATTGAGACGCTTATTGAAAACATTTAAGCGAGGGAATATGAAAGATTGTCGTGATGGACAACGTGTATTGAAAAGCAAAGAGACTACGTCAAAAAATAATGCCTGTCTTTTCTAAAAGTTAATCCAAATGAACTCCACAGTCATCGCGGATAATTTTTGACTCACCCTCATACAGGTTTACTTTTATAAAATTATTATTTTTTATATTGCACCCCCCCCCCTCCCTCCCTCAAGCTGCATCATTATACGTTTGTTTTTGTGGTGTAAAGTGAGTTTCTCAGTTGGATACACTGTTTTAATATGATGAAGAATCCTGAGCTCTGATTGGTCAGAAGGTGTTAAGTCTTTTCAACAGCAGCTCTGACAGTGGCACAGATTAAGATTAATGATATGTTCGAGTTTCCATAGCAACATGAAAGTGAGATGTTTGGTGGAAGGAGTCCCCAGTGTGAGTGCGTTCTAAAAGACAGATAAAAAATATTTCCCTCACATTAAACCCAGGAACTAAAACTGATTAAAAGTCTGATGTTTTTTATTTTAATAAAGATAATCTATTATAATTATATACCTGTGAGCAGACGGTCAGGGTGACACGTTGACCTCCGTGAGATCTCCCTGATCTTACCTCATATCTCTTAAAAAGCTTAGCTTTGCCCCATGATGTCACGCTCTCTAAACAACACCTCCTAAAGTGACCAATCAGACGCATCGCTGCACCTCGACAGCAGGGCATTGCGACCCGACCCCGGGTCACGCGTTTATTTAGCCGCCGGTGTTTCTCCGTTTCTGTAAATAATCACCAACACATGGGACCTTTAACATCAGAAAGCTTTATTTCTAAAAAGTCTCACACACACACACACTTACACACACACACACACTTACACAGGTTCATTCAGATGTTAGTGTCAGGCTGAGGCTTACTGGCCAGGTGAGATACTGATCCCCCGTCTCACAGGAGACAGGACTCGCATGTCCATGTCCATCTGTCGGGGCCGAGTTTTTGTAGAAAATCAGTTTAAACGTGTCTATTCGGAGGTTCGAAACGTGACGCCATGTGCACACTGGTGATTTTCATGAGGCGCGATACACGTCACGACTTTACGTTTTGTCGTCAGGCTGTTTATGCTAACTAGGTTTAAAAATAAATAAATAATAAATCACAATAATCACCCCCAAATATAAAGATCGTTCCAAACACTGCGCTCCGAGAAGAACATCCGCTAATCTAAACACGCAGCCCGTCTCAGCTCATCGTGGCCACGTTCATCATACAAAAGTGCAAAGATAAAAAAAAAAAAAAAAAAAACGTTGAGCGAATTTTTACTTTGTTAACGTACTATCAGTTAGTTGTTGCTAGGCAACCCTGAATCAAATGAATGAATCAACTCAAACAACTAGTTGAAAAGAACCAAAATCAGTAAAGCGCCGTCACACCTCGTGTGTTACTACAGCGAAGTAAAACAAAAACAGTGTAGATTACAAAGTTTAAAACATCATCAGTTGATTGTCAACCAGATCAGAATCGTTCCTGAAGACGCAGGAACGTTAGCGTTAAATAACGACACGAAGAACCTCAAAGCTTTACAGACGTTAGAAAAATACAAAGTACTTTATATAAAAATAAGTAGTGTAGTGTTGTTAGCATTAGCGTTGTTAGCATTGTTAGCTTCCAGAGGGGAACAAGTTATGATTTCAGTTCCACAAGTTCTGCTGGTTCTCATTAGTTCTGTTTATACTCTAGGTGGTTCTGCCGGTTCCTCTGGTTCTGGGTGTAGTGTTGAGATCAGGTTCAGGTTCTCATGGAGCTTCTTCTCGTGAAGTTTAGATGGTGAGTTCAGTTTTATCAGTTTAGAGTTTAGATCCTTCTGGTTCTGCGGGTTCTCCATTGCTTATGGTCAAGTTTGGGGACCACATTACTGAGTGGCACAGTTCTGGATCTGCGTTACCGGGTAGTTTTAGTTGGGATCTATGGGTGCAGCGTTAACAGGTGGTTCCGGTCGGGTTTATTAGCTTTGCAATACTGGTTGGTTCTGTTCGGGTTCCGTGTTACTGGGTAGAACAGTTCTGGTTCTGCATGTTCTATGTTACTGGCTGGTGCAGGTTGGGTTCTGCATGTTTTGCTTTACCTGTCGGGTTCTGCGTCACCAGGTAGGTTCAGTTGGGTGCTACGAGTTCTATGGGTTCTGTGTTACTGGGTGGTTCTGATCGGGTTCTGCGTTACTGGGTGGTACAGTTCTCCCCCATGTCCTGGGCGTAGCGGTCTGAGACGGTGTTCCTCAGCTCCTCCACGTCTCGTCTCAGCTGCAGCGCCTCCTGTAGTTTATTCTGTAGAACTGCAGGGTTCAGCCAATCATCACACGGCTCTGGTACAGCAGGGGCTGGAACACACACACACACACACACACACACACACACACACACACACACACACACACACACAGAGAGAGAGAGAAAGTGAGCATATGCTTCAGTTACCCCACACACAGCAATCATAAAACAGTAATTTATCTGCTAACAGCGCTGCCATGACAACAAAACACACACACACACACACACACACTTCTAGTTAATCCTGTTACTATGGAAACCTTGAATGCTGGACAAAATATTGTGTGTGTGTGTGTGTGTGTGTGTTATATACACAGTTATGTTGTCATGGCTGCTCAGGGGCAGGTTGAGGTCTCAGCTGTGTGTGTGTGTGTGTGTGTGTGTGTGTGTGTGCGTGCGCTCACCGCTGATCCCCAGCAGCAGGGACAGGTTGGGGTCTCGGCCGTGCGCGGTGTGTGTGAGGACGCTGCAGAGCGAGCGCAGGTCAGTCAGACACGATGCCATTTCACCAAGCAGCTGCTGAGTCAGTCTCGCGTCACACACACTCGACTCGGCCTGCAGACGCTCACGCAGACACACACTCTGCTCCATCAGCTCCTGGTTCTGTACAGAAAGCTGAAACACACACAAAAAAATTAACACTTAGTTTTATTCACAACGCTTCCTCTACATGATGTGGAGTCTGAACGGTGAGGAGTTTATCTGATCTAATCCCATCTAATCCCATCTAATCCCATCTAATCTCTCAGATCTGGTCGTCTCTCTCTCTCTCTCTCTCTCTCAGTCTGATGAACTTGTGTTAGGAGATCTGGACAGTAACACAGCGCTTGGGTGTTTGCTGTAGGTGTGTGTGGTGTGCATTTACAGTACGAACGACTCCAGCAGGTAGGGGTGTGTGTGTGTGTGTGTGTATATAACGGGATCACAGTGTGTCTCAAAGATCTCATGACACTGTGTGTATGATCCAGAAAATCCAAATGATGATGTCAGAAATTAAAGAATTTATAAAATTTTCAGAATGACTCTCCTGCCCCCTAAAGACAGTCTGCAGTAATTACACTGAAACAGAGAGAGAAAGTGAGAGTGTGTGTGTGTGTGTGTGTGTGTGTGTGTGTGTGTCACCTCCTTTACAGCCGAGCGTAACTGAAGAAGCTGCTGATCTTTCGAGTTCAGCTCGTCTCTCAGAGCCTGACTGCTGCTCTCCTCTTCCACCAGCTGCTGCTGCACACTCTGAACACACACACACACACACACACCACAATCCAGAGGTTCATCAACAGAACGCTTAAATACCATTACATCAGACGTCAGTGTCATGGTTGTCTCTACACACCCTGATCTGAGAGCTGAGCTGCTCCATCATCCTCAGCTGCTTCTCAACAACCTGAAACAACCACAACACACACACACACCACACGCTCAGTAACGTCTCAGGCCCCCGGTCACGCAGATAAACTCACCCTCACGTGTGAAAGTAAACGTTTGCTACCTTCTTGAGTTTCTGCTGCTCTTCCTTCAACACCACGTTTTCCTCTCGCAGCTTCTCGACGTCCAGAGACGGCAACCGAGCCCCGTCGTCCAACCCCTCCTGCACCCGGGCCTGCAGACTTCACACACACACACACACACACACACACACACATCGTTGGAACAACCGATTATTGTGATTATATTTGTTCAATTAGTCTAAGGATTACTAAAACAATTAACTAATTGAGATATTTATAAAAGTCCTGATTACTCAGTAGCTCTTATGTAGCGCTCAGCTTTTAAACTTAACTGAGTCATTTAATAATAATAATAATAATTAATACTTCATTAAAATGTCTTTGTCTTTTCTTTTAAAACAAAGTCGAAAAGCAAAGCAGCTCCAATAAAGTATACTGATTTATTAGGGCTTAAATATGTTTAATTAAAAGGTCTGGTGGGAGTGGTTAAGAGGTAAAGGGGGCGTGGCAAAGCCTAGTGATTTTTATAAACCAAAAAGTGACGTAATGGCAAAAGGACGCACATCTGGGGAGAATATGGCTAATTACCCTGTGTGTGTGTGTGTGTGTGTGTGTGTGTGTGTGTGTGTGTGTGTGTGTGTACCTAGTGACCGTAGCGAGCAGCTCCCTCTCTCTGTGTTTCTGCTCCTCCAGCTGTCCGTCTTTAGCCCGACTGGCCGCTCGCACCTCCTTCAGCTGAGCCTCCAGATCCTCCACCAACACCTGCAGCTCATCCACCTTCTGATCCGCCGTCTCCAGCTACCCCACACACACACACACACACACACACACACACACTATTCAGGTTGCACTCTAGGGCTGATCTTTGACAGTGTGTGATGTTGTATAAACTTGAGAACTCCAGTAAGAATGTTAAAAAGGGACTGTTTTGATGAAGTGTGTGTGTGTGTGTGTGTGTGTGTGTGTGTGTGTGTGTGTGTGTGTGTGTGTGTGTGTGTGTGTAAGGTGTGCTCGTACCCGTTTCCTCTGGCTCTGGTAGTCCTCCATGGTGGGAAGGTCGGCCAGGTAACGCTCCAGCGTCTCGATGCGCTGCTGTTTCTCGCGGTTTTGCTCCGCCTCCTTCTGACATTTCTTCTTAAGGCTGGTGATGTGTTTGTCTCGATTGCGGATCTAACACACACACACACACACACATTTGTACTCACACACACACACAGATGTTTAACAGACCACAGTGTGATCAGTACCCGTGTTTTGAGGTGCTCACCCTCTCCTCCTGCTTCTTCAGCTCCTCTGCGTGTTTCTCCGCGCTCTCCCTCAGACTCTCGCTCAGACGCTGAGTCTCCGCCTCCACGGCGCCCAGACGCCGGTCCGCCTCCAGTTTCTCCTGAGCGAACGAGTCGCTGCGCTCGGCAAACTGGGCGCGCAGGAAGGCGTTCTCGCGCTGCGCCTCCTGACAAACACACCAACATTTATTTATTTACTTTTTCATTTCTCCATCTGATTATCAGAGCTGATAGAGTTCTAGGATTCTAATTTTCAGCGAAGTGGTACAGAACAAGAACCCTTAGAAAAGAATTAGCGCAAGTGAGGCATCATGTGACAGACGGCTGAAAACTGCATCGTATTACTCCTACAATATTATAACATACTGCACCTTATCGTATTTATTAGCTCTTAATAACGTACTCCAGCTCTTCAGTACCGTACTCCACTACATTACACTTACATCCCATAATATCTGTATTGTATTACACAGTCCAATGTGATGCTTCTTGTTTCCTTAAGTTATTAAAGTGACGTAATGCATCGAGAGTTAGCTCAAGTCAGTTGAAGGCACGGAATAGGCGCAGGTGTGTGTGTGTGTGTGTGTGTGTGTGTGTGTGTGTGTGTGTTCCCCTGGTCAGGACTGTATTAGCTCCGCCGCACTCTAAGCCAGGCCACGCCCTGTTTGAGATAAACTACAGTACACAATGATGAGACAGACAGGGGACAGAGAGGGACGTTAGAGAGACCTGCAGTCTGAGCAGACAGACGTCGGCGAGCGGCGCTCCTCGTCCCATGAGGGCGCTGTGGATCTGTAACTCGCTCTCTCGGAGACGCTGCTCGAGCTGATACAGCTGCTGCTTCTGCCTGTAACAACAAGAGACATCTCATCATTGACGCCCATCACACTCCTGTAGAAACAAACTGAGCAATGAATCATCAGAATTAAATCAGGAAGTGCTTCGAGAACATTTCCAGGTATTAAACCGCGCTGAAACACGGTGCTGTAGTGTGTTCTGGACGTTTTATTGACAGATAAACAAATAAATCTGTGTGCTGGTTCCCTGAACTCCATGACACAAATCAAACAGACTAATTCCTTTTTAATTCAGATTGGATCGATGTGTGAAAGCTCTTTTAAAAAGAGAAAGCCCACAGTCGGACATGTGATAGACGTGTAGTCAGATGGATGTGTGTGTGTGTGTGTGTGTGTGTATAAAGATACCTGTCGATGATGAGCTCCTTCTCCTTTAGAAGACTTTCATTGGCCTTCATCACCGCCTCCCATTTACCGCTCTCAGACTGTAGAGGAGACGGATACGTAGACGAGTACTGAGCACTCCCTAATAGCTGAGAGAGAGAGAGAGAGAGAGAGAGAGAGAGAGAGAGAGAGAGAGAGAGAGAGAGAGAGAGTGTGTAACCTCCAGCAGGCATTCATTGTATCTTCAACATGTTTACACATCCAGTTCAGTAGGGATTAACACTGTGTGTGTTGTGCCACTAAGGGAAAATCATCAACTACAGACACTGTTACACACTGAAGCTGATTAATTTCCTATTCCTGAATGTCCCCCAGTGTTTTTTTCTCCTGTACGACATTAAAGGGGTCATAAAGGGGTCATACAGGCCTACATGCACTTTTTTAAGCTGTTTGGACTGAACTGTGTGTTAGGAGAGTGCGTACACAACCACTCCACAATAATAAAGAGCCGCCCAGTGATTTACTTTAAATGTATTACAATAACACGCCCCTTCTGAAATCAGGCCAATCGCAAATGCCTGTCACTGTGACGCCACACCACAAGAGGGCGCTCCTACACTAGTTGATTGACACTGGTGTTATAGCAAAGACCCGCCCCGAGTGAGAAGAAGCTGTCGGCCATTGTTTTTCGCCGCTGGAGCAAAATGTCACCTAAGCGAGTGTTGTGTACAGTTGTTGGGTGTAATAGCGAACACAGCAGTCATCAATCACTACCGACATCTGAGCCGCTGAGGACGCAGTGGCTGAATTTAGTTTTTAAAGCTAACGTCCCCGCCGATCTACCTAAATGCGTTCATGTTTGCGCTAATCATTTTTCACCAGACTGCTTTATAAACGCGGGTCAATATAAAGCAGGTTTTACTAGGAAGCTGCTCCTGAAAATCGGATCTGTACTAACGCTTCATGTTCCTGCTTCATCTTCACCAGGCTCGGTGAGTGTGATTTATTTTACTATGACTCTTTGCAGATCGCCTTTTTAATAATCACGATGAATGCGGAGTGTAAGTTAACTTATACTCTAATAGAACATGGTTATGGCTTCTTCTCTGTGTACATCCGTCTCTATATAATCCCTAATCGCCCGTTTATAATAAACAATGCATTGAGGTGATTGTCTAGTTGCAAACTGTGTACGTAGTCGGAAAACTATATTATGCTTACCTTTGTTACGCTAGATGGTTTATAACTATGTCTGTCGAAGATTAAGAAGTCATGTAAACACATCAGTAAACACATCGCGTTCGTATTTCTCTCGGTAAGTTTCTCCGCTTTTGTTGTTGTTGCTCGCGGCAGCGTAACAGCCCGTTAATTCATGCCCATGCAGTGATGAGAAAGACAAATCGCATTGCACTGCGTTGTGGGCAATGCTTTGTGGGTAATGTAGTCCAAAGCATTGCCCGCACTGGACTACACTCTCGTGGCTATACCCCACGTGTGTTGTGAAGACACGCCCCACAGAACTGGGGGGCGGGTTTAGCAGAGATCATAAGCATTTAAGGGAACATGGTAAAGGAAACAGGTTGCTGAGAACAAAGCTAGTTTTTACTAGTTAAAAGTAGTGGTTTTTTTTTTACACAACCATTGAGAATTTCTAATTAAATATATTACAAACTTTTCATTAGGACCCTAAAGATCATATTAACATTTAATGAAAAATGTGTCTGGATGACCCCTTTAATATTACAGTAACAGAATGTTTATACCATGAATGACAGACAGGTGTCAGTGTTGCGCTCCCTCACCTGGATTTGCTCCACCTGCATTCTTAAGCTCTCGAACTTCTGCTGCCAGTCGGCCATGTTTTCTCCCGGATGCACCTTGGTTTTGCCGTACGGCTCCGACGACGACGACGGGATTCCCGCTCTAGCTTCGGGTAACACCTTGTAGCTCTGATCCAGCGCGGTACGGAAGGCGTCTGCGCGGTAATCGGCGCCGTCTCCGAGTCCCGTCATGTGCAGCTTCATCCTGACGTCGGGTCCAAATCCCCCGAGCAGCGCCGACTGGTTCAGGGTCGGCTCCACGGGGGGCGTCTCGAAGCCCTGGCCCTCGTCCAGCCGGGTGTGGTCGTGGTCGGCACCGGGGAACAGCGAGTGGTCCAACCCGTTGACGAGACTGCGGTAGCGGCTCAGGCAGTCCTGCTTGACTCCGCCTCCATCCTGCAACTCCAGGTTCGGGGACGAGGCGGATTTACAGAGCGACGACCTGGAGCTGGAGGAGCTGGAGCGGGAGTCTGTGGGGTGCTGTGATGGATTGTGGGCCGTGGAGGGCATGACATGGGCGGTGGGGATGGGGATCTGACTCCTGATTGGCTGGAAGGACGGAGCGCTGCTGGAATCTAAGAGAGGAGGGGGAGGGGTTAATGTTTATCCTGGGCTTATGGCTAACGGTGACGTCGTCTACAACGTCACTTACTGTCTGCAGAATTCCTGTGGACATCGAAAGGTCAATACAGTGTAAACAAACAAACAAACAAGTCATGTGTTCAAACTACACAAACACTGCAAACAAGTCACAATTTATAAAAGCATTAAACAGCTCCAGTAAACAAAAACAAAGATAAAACATCTAAATTAATAAACAAAAAAATAACAAATGAACAATGAAAACTAAGAGATTACACTTATTAAATAGATACACATGCATAAATATACAAAAACAATGAGTAGCAACCATTTATGAAAAAAGTAATAAATTAAAGGCATAAACAAATCTCATAACTAAAACATTAAATAAGAACAAACAACAACAATCAGCAGAGCTCACCTCGAGTTCAGACACACAAACAGAAGTAAAGTGACTTTCTGCATTTCCGAGTTCACTTCCACATCACACTGCTGTTAAACTCACTCTGTCCTTCAGCGCGCGCGCACACACACACACACACACACACACACACACAGCTCTGGCTGACTGCTGCTGCTCCTGATGTTTCTCCAAAAGCGCACACAAAGGTTACGGTTATTTATAGAGAGGTTTCGTGTGTCGCCGCGCGTGTCACTGCACTCTGCTCTGTATGTACACACACTTTCTCTCTCTCACACACACACTGTCCTGTACAAACTAGACACGCGCTACACAGGTGTTGATACAGTCATACACTGATCAGCGGCACCGAGAGGGTAACTACACAGGGTAGGTGTGGGGTGTATAATGGGCCAACATCTTTACATTGGATGCCCTTAATGCCACAACCCTCTTATTTTATCTGGGCTTGGGACCAGTGGCAGGGGTACTGGGTGGGAATTGAACCCGGGCCTTCTGCATGGGGTAAATGTGGGGAATAGATGGGGCAAATTCGGGGCCAAGTGCTATGACATTCCAGTGTATACCTCAGGATTGACCCAGTCATGATGTAAAAATGTAAAACAGTCAATAGATTCACAGCAAAGCGACTCAGGAGCGCCCCCACATGGCGTTCCTTTAGGTCACCTTTAGGGTTTGTTTATCACAGAGAACACAAGGGCACAAAAGCGCGCGCGCACACACACACACACCCACCTCTCTATGTGTTGGCAAACAAATTAAAATGTGAAACGTTGGATTTTATGACATCATTCTGTGTGTGTGTAAAACATGTTTGTTTTTAAAGCATCAGCACATTTGAGGTCAGATTTCTGTCTCACCCTCCGTGCTGTCTGTGGTCTTCGCTCCCGGACCCGTCTCGCCCTCGGCCCTGTGTGGTCTCCATCCGAACCGGCTCTGAAACTTCTCCGACACGGCCGGCGTCTGGAACTCCATGTCCGGCTTCACGACTGCGAGACACAGGAAACAGGAACAGCACGGCCTTAGGGCTGCGTCCCAATCACCTGCCTACTGATCATGAGTGTAGGGGTCGTCTGCAGTGCACTTACACCTACAGCATAAAGATTCACCTCAACCGGGCACTAAACAGGGTAAAGAACAACCCCTGAACTGTTTAGTGTCGTTTGCTTATATTTAACAATCTACAATACTTTTGTCTTCTGTGTCTTTTAGTGAAAACACTTCAGTGAAGGTGTTCAGTAGGGGTGTGTGGAGGTGAGGGACGAAGGAGAACATCCAGCTGTGATGCACCCCGAGACAGTCAGACAGAAGCCGCTTTGACTCGGGGGGGGGGGGGGGGGGGGGGGGCTTTACCTGTCGCTCTGGAGCTCTGGAACCTCGGAGACGTCGTCATTCCAGATTCAGCTGCAGGTGAGAAAGGAGACGGTTAGAGACGCTGCAGGGCCACGAGGACACGGAGAGGGGTTGATTTGTAATGATCACAAGAAAACTCAAGGTCTTACAGAGGAGAAGTGGCACATGGTGGTGGGAAGATCTACAGATCTACTGATGGATAGAAAGAAGATAGATTGTGATTGATGGATGGGTGGATGATGGACAGATAGAAAATATGGATGAGGAAATAATTAGCAATGTATGAATAGATGATATGCAGTGAGAGATGGATAGAAAATACTTAATAGAGCTGGAGGAAAAAATAAATATGTAAATAGATTCAGGTATGAATGAATGGGGATTTTTGTGTGTGCTGATTCACGTTTCCACAATGACGGCAAAATTGAGTAAAGCAAAATTCTATTTCTGAGTTTATAAGAGTAATGATATTATTATTATTATTATTATTATTATTATTATAATAGAGTGACCAGAATCATCTGGGTCTCAGGGTGATTGTTCACGACCAGTGAGCAGCTGATCAGCCTCAGATATAAACCGTTCTGTACCGAAAGCAGACGCTTCAGGTGGGCACAACAGAAACGTGTTTTATGGCGTTACAGTACCAAAAAAATCCTGCGCCTTTAAAGCATCTGATCTGAGTGAAACCCACTCATTACACACACTTACACCCGTCTCACACCACCTCAACACCTCTTTATAATCCTACAGGTGCTGCACACGTTTTCATCCTGTGTGTTAGGAGTGAATTAATCACTAAGTATGTTCGGATATTTGAAGTTGAATGTTAAACTCTTGTATTTGAGTTAGTTTGGGTTTTAACTAAGAAAACTAATGGTATAAAAATGGGACAGTTTATTATTTATTAAGCCTTTTTTTAATTATAAAAGTTTAATAAAAAAAAAAACTAATAATAATTGGGTGGAAATGTAATATCGAACCGAGATATTTATAAAATCACACTTTTATCAGAATCAGCACAGAGGTCTGGTGACGTCATCATATTGGGAGGTGACAGGAGATAACCATCACTGTTTAGTGAGAGACAGATGGATGGAGAGAAGACACCTAGTGATGGATGGACAGACAGATGATATTTAGATGGATGGATGAAATGAGATTTTAGTGATGTAAACAGTAAACAGCTAGTGATGAAGTGATCTGAAAGTAATAAACAGCTGGACATTTCACAAGAATCTCACACTTATGAAGTTGTTATTAAAACAATCACAGACTTGATCAGTTCATCAGCCTTACACCTCAATATTAACTAATACTATAACTTGTGTGTAACCAAATTAAACATTACGTCACCTGGACTAGTTATAATGTTAATCAGACAGTTTATTTAATTTATTTATTAAACTAACAGTGTTTTTACTCAGAACCCTGATCCATTCCCCCTGACCCGTTAGCCTGTTAGCTCGTGTGTTCCTGAGAGACTCCCAGACAGCCCGCGGCTCGCGCATGTAAACCGCGCGCATTAGCATCAGGAGGCTAACTCCACACCGCGCGCTCACTCAACAAATATTCATCGCCTTATAAACAGCTTAAATCAGCAGCTCGACTCACCTCGACATCACCCGGTTAATAAACACACCGTTATAAACACGCTCACACGCTCACACGCTCGCGCGCTCTGATTCCGGAGAAGCCGCCGTTTGTTTGTTTGTTCAAACCGGAAATGGAGGACCGGAAGTGTTGCGCGCTGTAGGAGTGCGTCCCAAATCAACCAGCTGCCTCTTTATAAAGCAGGGCTTCACTACCGTATACAGTACAGTGGAACCTCGGATTAAGAGCACAATTCGTTCCGGAAGCGGGCTCGTATTACAAAACACTAGTAAACCAAATTTAATTTTCCCATAGGAAATAATACAAACTCAAATTATTCGTTCTACAGCCCCCAAAAATAAAAACATAAAATAATAAAGTAAAAATAAAACAAATCAACCTGCACTTTGCCTTAAAAAAACGTAAAAATAAATCCCAACAGATAAGTGTTTCCGTTTGTGCACGCAGGCGCTGTGTGTGTGTGCGCGCACACACACACACACACACACACACACACACATTAACGGAGAGACCGTTTTAAAAACCGTTAAAAAATGTGCAAGGAACATCGCTAGTCACACTTGCGTGAGCGCATAACATCGGAATTACTGCTGTAAAGTAAAACAACAATAACAAAAACAAATTAATCAGCTCCTCACCTTTGAAAACAATCATGACAAAGAAAAAAATTACTTACACAGTACTCAAAGGTTTTAGAAAGATAAAAAAGCCAAGAAATGTTGGAATAATAAGAGATCTTAATTTTTTTAGAAGACGAATAAAGTGACCCCTCTGTATTTGTAGTTACTTATTTATTTTATTTATTTATTTTCTTTTTATAGTGTTTTTTTCTTTTTTACTTCCTCTCTGTCCTGTCTGTCTGACGAGTGTGTGAGTGTTTGATGTGTTTATTCAAATTTATTTATACTATTATAAATGTATATTTTGTTTCAGTTGTGTTAATTATTATTATTTTTTTATCAAAGATTTCTATTCAAGGTCAAAGGCCAGGGGTCCAGAACTATCAGTTATAAGCAAACTACTTTTATTACAAACTTGTTTGTAAGTTACAGGCAGTGTACAGTACATTCAGGTTTAATGCAGTCTGAGACACAATACAGTCAGTCCTGGTGGAAAACAAGGTCACTGTCTGACTGCAATCAGACGCTTAAATCAAAACAACACTAACTTTAAAGCAATTTACATTCAAGTGTCAGAAATATGTTCAGGTTAGTGCAAAAGTAATGGCACTTTTCCCCTGCAAACTGTTACTTGTGAACCTGAACAGCTCCAACTTTTAACATTACAAAGTTCACAGGCGTTCACTTAGCGGTTAGCACTATTGCTTCATGCCTCCAGGTTCTAGGTTTGATTCCCACGTCGGGTCTGTGTCCATGGTTTTTGCATGTTTCTCCCAGTGCCTGGTGGGTTTTCTCCCACAGATATGAAGATTACGCTAATTTGCATTCCCAAAAATCTGTAGTGTATGAATATGAGTGTTGACCGGAGGTCATACAAGACCTGGCCTCCACGGACTACAGGGTCATGGATGGATGGAGGTGTTTTGGAAGAAATTTTAACGACAAGAGAAAAATGTTCATCTTATGATTTTCATGACAAAACAATTAATTAAACAAACTGACTTTAAAAGACAAAACGAGACACTGTAATAACAATAATTTTAAAGTAAAAGTCACATGTCGCGTCTAAAACATGTGTAAATCGCCAGCTTTCTCCTTTTTTTCAAAGCTTGCACTCCTGTGCCGTCTGCTGTTGCTCAGTAACCATGAGCACATGACCTGTGGTGGACATTCTGAAAAGTTGGGGTGTTTTATCTCGCTGTGGCGTGGACGTGCAGGGAAAACGCATGAGCATTGCAACAGGTAACTCTCCATTGTGACCGCATCTCAAGAATCTCTATTTAAGATAAAACAACTAAGCGTGAAAAAGATGCGACATGACCAGTTCAAACATCTAGTGTTAATAAAAGCCCAGTCTGATCTCAATCAGCTGCACAAAAAGGTGTAGACACCCTGAGTTTCTCCTCGTGTATTTCTATAGTGACATCCTTGACGTACAGGGAATTAATGTACACCGACTAAAGACGCAGAAGTCTCACTTCTCTGAACGGGCGACTGTTAACAGACCCTGAACTCTCAGGATCGCCATAACAATCTCCAAATAGACTACAAAAATAATCATTTATTAATAGGTATAACACGTTTTTATTTCAACGTACTAAACATACCATTTATTACTTTATATTTCCGCATTCCTAATTTGAGGTATGCGGGGTCGGGATTCACCTGCCGTGCGGACGGGAAAAGCCCTGCTTTAACAGAACAAAGCCTTGACCCGGATTAGTCCAGATCCTGTTTCTAAATCTGAGTAAAACTGGTTCCTTTGGTTTGTTAGATTCATTTGAATAAGGACATTATACACGCTGTGTGCTTCACATTGTGATTGATTTGAGACTCACCCCTGGCTGTTTTATTGTTTCAGTGTTTATTAGCCAACAAAACTCAATTTTACATAAAATATATAACATTTCTTTATTTAACAACATTTTTAAAGTTTTGGTAAAAAAAAAATATATATATATATATTAATAATATTTTACCTTAATGCATCACAAATTTAAAAACATTTTTTTAATGACTGGATGTTTAAACGAGGATAAAAATATTTGTTTCATAATAATAATAATAAGATAGGAAATCCCTGCAAAATAAAACGTATTTTCAAACGTTTTATTCACATGTCTGGGGCATCCTCGGTCACGTGACCAGGGCTCGCTGAGTCAGAGCGCGCGAGACAATCAGACGTGGCACTGAAGACGTTTTCATCACAGCTGACTTCTCACGTGACATGCTACAGAAAAAACCCATAAACTTAGCTGAATACATCTTATTCTCAAATTAAACCGTGTGTTGGTTGTAAGTTTGTGGTTCCACTTTAGTTTCTACTTTACATTGTGTTTTATTTTTTTAACCTCCTACTCGTTTGATCCTCGCTGGTTGTGTTGTTCGGATTGTGTCTTATTGTTTCAGCTGAAATAAGCGTGTAGTTCCGCTGTGCTCCTTTAGGGGCGCTGTTGTTCCGAGCGCGTTTCCGCTAGTCGACGCGCAGTGACGTAAAATAACGGTGAAGAAGAAGCTGCAGGCTGAGTGCAGTTCCGCAGAGCAGCTCCTCTCTCTCTTTCTCTCTGTAGGCCGGCTCGGAGAGATTAACGCGTGTTATTATTCATATTATATCAGTATACTCATCCTTATTAATATTGTTCCCGTTGATTTCGTGATGTTTTGATCGCAGTTCCTGGGCGCGTGAAATGGCGCTGGAGTGGCGCGAGGCGGCGCAGCGCGTGGACGTGTACCTGAGAGAGCGGCTCTCGTCCGGCCTGCTCCTCGTGCACGCGCAGCTCGGGGTGGACCTGGGACTGAGGGTGGAGCTCCTCCCCCCGGGGCTGCTCGCGTGCGCGGCGGCGGCGGGACTCGGCCTCGTGCTCGTCCTGATCCTCTGGCTCGCCGTCTGCCGCGGCGTCTGGAGGAAACCCGCCGGGAGACTCGCACCCGAGCCCGGGAGGAGCACCAGAGCCAAAGCCGAGGAGGTGAAGAGGAGGAGCCGGAGGAGAGGAGGAGGAGGAGGAGGAGGAGAGAAGGTTCTCAGCTTCATCATCAATCACATGAATTAACGATTTACTGGAGATCTGATTGATGTGGAAGATCTTCAGTAGTCTGGTGTTCTGGTTTTAGTCCTGGTAGAGCTCCAGTTCCTCATTATATGTCTCTGTGTGTGTGTGTGTGTTGCAGAAGGTGCAGAGGAATGGCCTGGCTGTGGACCTGGAGGACGACCTGAAGCCGGCAGAGGCGCAGAACCAGAACCTGAGTGAGAGTCCGGATCTGGATGGGGGTAAAAATGATAAGGTATGCAAACATACAATCAGTCAGTCGTTTGGAGACGGTGTACACACACACACACACACACACACACACACAACTACAACTTTTAACAGTTTACAGGTGTTCTAGAAAAAAAATGAAACAGAAATATCTTGTGATTTTCATGAAGAAATAAAAATAAGTGTTTTAATCCCTAAATAAAGCGATTGAACAAAACCACCGTAAAGGACAAAACGAGACGCTGTAATAACAAGGTGATTTTAAAGTCACATGTCACGTCTAAATCATTAGCTTTCTCTTCCTTTCCAAAGTGCTCTTATAAGCGTTCTGCCGTTGCTAAGTAACCGTGAGCACATGCGGTGTGGTTTCAGTAGCGATGCACTCTCGCCTTACACCTCCAGGGTCCGAGTTCGATTCCCACCTCAGGGTCCTCCGGTTTCCTTCCACAGTCCAAAAACATGCAAATTATTAACCTAACTGGCATTTTTAAAATTGTCCAAGGTGTGTAAATGCTGTCCGGAGGTCCTACCACAGTTATAAAGACAGGGATAAATACAACAATAAACATAATTGGCCTCCACAGTCTCTAGTTATAGGTTCCTAGATAGATAGAGAACGTGTGTTACAGAAGTCAGTGTGTCTGTTCACGCAACATACATTACATACTGTTAAACATAAATTAAATGAAAAATTAAAAAAATTCTATAAATGTAGCAAATTTGTTTAATAAGTTTACAAGTTTAAAAATAAGCTGTAAACATCGCTGCCCTCTGCTGGTGCAAGAGAGAAACACACAGCACTTAAATAGAATAGTAATGGGGGAAAATAAAAAGACCAGAGTCTTCAGTGCCCCTAGAGTTCACTCTGAGGGGTAAAAACACAGGAGTTGTGGGTGTGTGTGTGTGTGTGGGTGTTAAGGACTGTTACAGGACGCTGGTCTGAAAGTAGCATCTGGCAGTGTTCGGTTTCAGGAGGTCTGCGGGAGTCATATGTTGATGTCAGAGACGCACAACCGGTGTCAGATTAAAGCGCGTGTCCTCCAGAGTCAGAGGGGGCGGAGCTTAAGTTACAGTCACATGACAGCTTGAAATATGACGGCATAGTTTTCTCTCTTCATGCCCTAATAACGTCTTAACAACGAACACTTTGATCTTAGTGACCATAAAAACCATTGCATCTCCGCCCCCAGGCTAAATTGTTACCTGTTAATAAGCCCCGCCCCTTCCTGATGTCTGAAATAAACTGTAATGAGGAGATGGACTGTTACAGTATTTATCGTATCTCGTTTTTAGGGAAAGAAGAACAAGAAGAAGGCAAAAGCGGCGGTAAAGGAAACGAAGACCTCGTCCACATCGGAGCGCAAAGAGCCGGAGGAAGGTAACGTCGTCTCTGCCTCGGACCTCTGCCTCGTCTCCTCACGCTTGTTTAATTACAGTTTCAGATCCAGCTGGTTAAACGTTACCATGACAACAGATAGAATAGTGCTGTGTGTGTGTGTGTGTTTGCTTCAGCAGGAACCTGGGAGACTAAAGTGAGTCACCGAGAGAAACGGCAGCAGCGCAGGAAGGATAAAGGCGCGGGAGACGACTCGGGCAGTCCCGAGGGAACGGAGCCCAGCACTAACACTGCTGCTGCGGAGAACACGCCCGCTGTGGAGGAACCCAAAGTCATCTCAACACCATCCAAGACCTCCAAGAACTCTAACACCACCACCACCATCACTACCACCTCCACCAAGACCTCCAACACCACCAGCACCACTACCACCTCCAACACTTCCAAGACCTCCACTAAGACCTCCATCACCTCCTCCACCAATACCACCACCACCAAGACCTCCAAAAATTTCAAGACCTCCACCAGTGCTGCACCTAAAGCTCAGAAGAACGCTCAAAGAACCCAGCAGGCCGCTCCACCAGCAGAACGTGAGCGCTCTCCTCATGTGGTCTGAATGTTTTTCATCTCTAGCGTTGTCCTAACCTCCACTTTCTCTCTACACAGCTGATCCTCCTGTTCCTGAAGTGACCCATGCTGTCATTCCACCAGGTAACACACACACACACACACACACACACACAGTTTACCATACATATAACATCACCAATGGAACTGCATGTTATATCACTTCATCACATTAAAGAGAGTGTGTGTATGTGTGTGCGCGTGCGTACATGCTCCGCAGTGTGGGACGTGATGAGCGGCTCAGCGTCCTGGGATCTGGGCATGTCCGTGCCTCCTCACACACAGACCTGGACCAGCGTGAAGCCCGAGCCGTCCGTCTGGCCCCAGGACATGGAGGGTAAGGCGCGCGGATGAATCCTGCGCTCTGATTGGTCAGAACGGGGTTGATTAGTTTTCTAGAAGAGACCCTCAGACAGTAGTGAGTTACAGTTTCTATAGTAACGGAGGGATGTGTACGGCGCACGTGTTGACGATGATTGATCTGTGTCTTTAAGGCTCGTGGATGATCGTGGACGGCTCGCACATCTCGTCCTCATTCCACGCGACCGCAGGTACGACACCGCACGTCTGTAAATGTCTGATGATCATCTTTATTCTAATTATAATAATAATTTAAGTTGGATGATGACGAGTCGATCGTTGAGTTGTGTGTATTAAACTGCGTGTGCTGCAGCGCCCCTGGTGGACGCTGATGGTGTTGCATTCCATTACACTATGATATAAACACCCCCCCTCCCCCCCTGTGTGTAGGTGTTGAGGCGCAGGTGGTTCCTGAGCGCCCGTGGGCGTGTCCAGCCCCTGTGGACGATGAGTGGTCTGGACCAAGTAAGTGTAATCATGATCATAAAAATAATAATGTGTAATAAACGCTAAATATTTGTACAATTTTATATTAAAGACCTGTGTGTGTGTGTGTGTGTGTGTGTGTGTGTGTGTGCGCGCGCGTATAGACGGCGGTTCTGCCGACCCAGCGTCGGACTACTGCGCCCCGTGTGAGGAGTGGGGGAATTACGAGGAGCCAGCAGTTGGCGCCGTTTCCCCGGACGAGCCTCAGGTCCGTTTTTTTAAATCTCATGACGTAGTGCACTCCCATAATGCCCTGCTTCATTGGGTTCCTCATGAGCGTTTTTTTTCTGTGTCACACAGGAGTCGGACCCGGAGAAGGACAAAGACGAACCTGCGGCTCCGGGAAGCGGCAAGGCCAAGAAGAAGAAGAAGAAAAAGAAGAAAGCTGAGGAGGCTGGAGGTGCTGCTCAGGTGAAGCTCCGCCCCTCGAACACACACACACCCTGCATTTATAGACAAATTCTGAACAACAAATTCATAAAAGAACATTACATTATTTAATTTTTCTTGTGATTGACAGGTGGAAACTGAAGTGGGTGTGGCTAAAGAACAGAGTGCTGCAGTGAACACTTTGCCTAAAACCGCGAAAGTGAGCGTTTATTAATTTATAATTAACTGAAGTTAATTATAGGTTTAGAGCAAAACTAAGAAACGCTAATCTTTCCTTCGCTCTGTGTGTTTGTGTGTGTGTGTGTGTGTGTGTGTGTGTGTGTAGGAAGCAGAAGTTGTGGCTCCATCTCGAATCCAGATGAAACCAGCTGAACCTGAGGCTCCACCCAAAAGCACAGCTCCGCCCACTCAGAGTGAGTCACTTAGCAGAGAATCCAAAATGCTCTACATTTTTTTGATGTTAGCCTTGTTAGCAAGTTAACGCTAACACGTATCCGTGAAAGTGGCCTTGCTGGCGTGATCTCTGACCCTCTTTCTCATCTCGTGTCTCCGCCAGAGAAACCCGAGGAAAGCTGGGAATCTCCGAAACAGGTGAAGAAGAAGAAAGCGCGGAGAGAAACATGAGCGCGCAAGCGGATTTCAGGAAGAAACGTCGATATGCAAACGTCCAGGATTTCAGACAGACTGCGAGTCGTGCTTCAGGCGGATTAGCGCGCTAAGTCGGCGTGCACTCGGACAGCGAACAGTGTGTAACATATCAGTCCTGTGGGCGTGGCCGTACATCAGGCGTGCGCTCTTCATCGCCATCATCGTCTCATTTCGCCGTACTGTAACGCTAACGAGAAGACCGTGACGTTCTTCTCGGGAATAAAGACGGTTATGAGGGTTTTTTTGTGTTTTTTTTTTTTTTTTTTAATGCTAATTTGTCTTGGACGCCGCGTGTCGTGCTGTGTCGCGGTGACCGATGAGCAGCACACGCCTGATGTACGCGCTAATCAATCTCTCGCCCCCGTCTCACGCTGTAGGTTCATCTCTGACTCTGTAGTCTATCTGATGAGAAATTTTCAGGAAATAAATAAAAGATCCGTAACGTTTCACTCGTCTCACATCAGCACCAGGTTCCTGTGTTTTCACTTCTGTAACATCCTGAATGTGTTTACGTAGAGAACATTCTAGAAGAATTTTTTTTGTTTCTAAATAAAGTTGCAAATCCGCTAAGAATTGCGTATTGATGTGTTTGTAGTTAAAAATTTAGCTTTGCTGCCCTCTGGAGGCCGAAAACGTCAGCGGCTCATCTGATGGACTACGTTTAGCATTAACGGGACGCGGTGGACATTTATTCATTTTTAAGCCGTACTGTTTTATTCTGAAGCGGTAAAAGCCATACCTGTAGACGTCGACGTTTTTCTATACAGACAACGTTTCTCCTGCTAAACTCCGCCCACTTTCATTTGCATGTGATTTGAAAAAAATCTTTTGCCACGTGATCGACCGACGTTTCCCCGGATGTCATGCTGCACTGATTTGACGGAACGCCAACGCCTTGACACGGCGACAGTGTCGCCGCCATCCGTCTGTCTGCTGCATGCAGTGTTCCTCCTCCTGTCCATCATCCCCTCATTAAATAAATGTGGCTTGTTTGCAGGCTCGTCTCCTGAGTCTTTGATCCTTCAGACGGCTGAACACGAGTCAGTGATGTCGGAAATACACTACCGTTCAAAAGTTTGGGGGCACTTGCAAATTTCCTTGTTTTTGTTTAGTGATTTATTTTCTACATTTTACAACAATACTGGGGATTTCAAAACTATAAAATAACACATATGGGATTAGGTAATTACGTAACAACAAGAAAAACAACAGTTAGTTGTTATTTTAAGACACAGAGGTCGGCCTTTCTGTAATAGTTCTTGCAAGAACAGTATTGTCAAGTGCATTTGCAAAATCCGTCAAGCACCATAATGAAACTGGCTCTCATGAAGGCCGTCCCAGGAGGGCGAGACCAAAACCTACCTCTGCCGCAGACGAGAAGTTCATTTAGAGTTATCAGCCTGAAAAATGACCAATTAACAGCAGCTGAGATTAGAGGCGTTATGAAGTCTTTACAGAGCAGAAGTAGCAGAAACATCTCACCATCAGTTGTTCAAAGGAGATTAATGCATTTTTAGGACGCCTTCAGCATTCCTTTACAATGTAGAAAGAAATAAAAATCAGGAACCATCATGGAGTTAGAAAGTGACTTTTAAAAGGTAGTGTATGTTTTATTTCTTTTATCCCTAATTTCAAGTTCTTTATTAAACTAAACTGTCAATTTGTCAGGAAACAGGGTCAGGTACAAACAAAACATGCTCGGTCTGCGCTGTATTCGATTTAGCAGGTGATGTCAAATGATGGCCCTCTGTGGCCAGGGGTAGCTCAGTGGTTGCTCAGTGGTTAAGGCATTGGACTACGGTTCGGAAGATCCCAGGTTCAAACCCCACAACCACCAAGTTGCCACTGTTGGGCGCTTGAGTGAGACCCTTAACCCTCAACTGCTCAGATGTGTAATGAGGTAAAAATGTAAGTCGCTCTGGATAAGAACGTCTGCCAAATGCCTAAATGTAAAACTCGGAATGATGTCATTCCAAACCTCCATTTTGGTTATGTTCATTAGCCTCATGCTAGCCAGTTAACTGTGATTATTGTTACAGATTTAACACTTGCTGAGAAAAATACTAGCGGAAGGTAGTGTTAATCCAGTGACTTCATGTTTACTTACACACACAAGTTTTAAAGTGTTAACAGGTGTTTGTATCAGAGGAGTGTAAAAGTAAACATCAGAGAAACCAGACACTTTGATAAACTCTTACTTTATTAATCATTATTATAAGGCCACTATGTAGCATGTGCAGATTTTATTACAAAAATAATCACAATGTCCCTCTACCAGCAAATCAACAATCACCCAAACTCACTTTCTCTCACATACACACACACAAATATAGGCACGTGTAGATAAAACACTCCATCAGCCTGGAGCACGGTGCACACACCAGCCCTGCGTCCATCATCACCTTCATCAGATGGCGTGGAGGTGATCTCCAGAATTCTACAATCGCGATGATGAAGCCGGAAAGCATGCTTATAAAAACGTCATTATTGATATGAGAACAAAATCGGCACGGGACAGGCGTCAGTTCAAAACAAGTCAAGGAAAACGTCTGTCTCCATAGCAACCGTAACAGTAAAACCACAACGCATTCAACAAGATCGGGGCTTGGGTTAAACCTGATCAGCTTGATGACATCACCACCAGGTCCACTTCCTCAACTCGGCTCGGCTGTGAAATATCGGATCCATCACTCATTCCCAGCCTGCTAACACGAGCGTACGTACACACAAAACTAGCGAGATGTTTATCTGTTAGCAATGTTAGCATGCGTCATTAACGTCTTTCCTCTGTGGCACGCCGGAGGAACGAGAGAGAGGAGCTGGTAGTGATTTCACCCGAGCGAGCTTGTGGGTGTAGTGTTTATTTAGGAGACAGCGCTCAGGATGCGCTCACACGAACATTCAATCTAAACACGACGCGTGCCCTATGCTAGCAGCGCTGCTGAGAATGTCTCAGTCATTCTGTCCCTCTTCATCTGGGGGGGGACGTCTAGCAAAAAATCTGACAAAAAAGCAGGTGTTGGCATCGTACAAATAAAGGTTTAAATGATGGGCCGATGATCAGGTGCACAACCTCAGGGATCCTGTGGAAACGCCGAACATCACTGGGAGGAAGAGGCAGAATGCAGACGCGTGATTTTGTTATTTAGCTTGGACGTGTGTCAATCATAACATACATTACTGTTTGGAAAATCCCAGAATCCTGTTCACCACGCAAGCTCTCGCAAAAGATTCATAACAAAATCTGGGAACAAAATACGTTTACATTGGTTGTCTCTGAGCGTTACTCGCGATAACGACATAAGAGCATTTGAGAGTCAGTTACAGGTGAGTGAAAAAGTCCAACAGAGGAACACGGGTTACGTATCAAACCATCGATACATCAATCATCAAAAAAAAAAAATTATACACATATATATATAAAAACACTAAACTTGTTATGGACCTGCTAAGACCATCATGACCCTGTGGAGTCCTAAAGACGTCCCCTAAACCCCAAAAACATCTAACGTGGCATTATTGCAAAAAAAAAATAAAAAAATCAAACCACAGCCAATCACCAGCGCCCTCACAACTGACGCGCCCACCCGTAAGTCACCATTTAACAACCTCAAATCACAATGTCCTCAACGTCTCGGAGGTGGGTGTGGCACAATTTAGTGTTGCAATCTTTACAGTTACAATGCAACAGTAGTTGGCTAACTACCAAGCTAGTTACTTTCTTACACTTTTACCTGCAGCCAATCAGTGTAACTCTAACCAGCTAGCACTAATGATCGGACTTTTGTAGTTATTTATGCTAACACGGCCAAAAACGGCCTCAAATAAAACCACTTTTTTGGGGGGGGGAAACAGAGGGAAAAAAAAAAGTTCTATAAAAGCTTGAGTGATTCCATTTAAGCACCATGTGCGAGTTCTTGCTCCGCCTATTCAGCTTTCAGAAGCTCCCTCTTGGCCACACCCTCTTCAAAACATCACAATAACGAATAACGTTTTAGCAAGAACCGTGTAACAATCGTAAGTGGTTTAGCAATTTGCAGCTAACAGCTAACTACAGAGGCGTGATCATTACTATTAATTATTTTGCTGTAGCGCTATTAGATTTTCAGATTGACAAAATCCTCCTAAATTGCAGATTCCGATTTCTTCTGTTCTCTCCTTCTTCTCTAACGCAAATCTGTTACGCGGAAAATAATCTCGACGTGTTTAAGATATTCTATAAAGGCCATGATGGAGAAATGTAGCAAGTAGAGACAGATGGCCAGACAGACAGACAGACGGCGGGACAGACAGGATGTGGTGTGAATATGTAAAGCAGCAGTTGACGTTATAAAACGTTTCTGATTGTGTTATTTTTAAAATAGTCCTTCTTGTACAGTACATAATTTTAGGCCACGCCCCCTTCACCAGAGGACAGCAGTCTTTACTCATCAGCTAGTAAGGGTGATCCGTTACCCATGATCCTCTGGGCCTCGGCGCTGGTGTCCTGAAACCAGGAAGTTCCTCAGGCAGCAATTAAAAATCCATACAAGTCCGTGAGAAAAGGGGAGAGAGGGAAAGAGAGAGAGAGAGAGAGAGGATTTGTGTTTAAGGCAACTATGGTGTGAATCTCTCACACTCACACACACACCTGAGCCTGTGCAGATGGGTGTGTAGGACTGTCACTGTGTTTGTGCGCATGACCGACAACACCCTCAGCATGAGTGAGTGAAAGAGAGAAAGAGAGAGAAAAAGAAATGGCACTCGAGTTTATAACCTGATTTATGCACTAGAGGCCCCGCCCCCGAGCCACACCCCCCCACTCGGACAGTGACCCTGCACTGTGTGTGTGCGCGCGCGAGCATGTGTATGTCAGCGTCCAGGCCGGTTTTCTGCACGCTCTTTGGACTTGGGGTCAGGGGTCAGAGGTCGCAGGCCATGCTCGGTACCAACGTTGACGGTGATGTTGGTGTAGAGCGGCATGTATTCCCGAGACAGGAGCTCGTACTCCACCGAGTTCATCCCATCCAACTTCCATGTCTGCTGAGTCTTTGCTAACAAATTGAACCTGCACCGGAAAATACACACACACACACACACACACACACACACACACACACACACACACACACAATAATACTTACTCAAAAGCAAGTTCTTCACATAAAAACACACTTGCACCTGATGTATAAACAAATGCTTAGATTTTGTGTGTGTGTGTGTGTGTGTGTGTGTGTGTGTGTGTGTGTGTGTGTGTCTCTTTGTTAACCTTTTCGGGTTGACCTCGTTGCCTTTGTCCAGTTTGTGTTTGATCATCTTGTAGCGTCCAATCCTCAGAGCTGGACGACTGATGGACATCCCGGCTAGAGACACTCTGAGTCAAACGGGAGACAGAGAGAAAGAGAGACCCAAAAAATGAGTTCAGAGGTAAAGCATTCTCCTTCACAGATTAAAAAACTGTAGTAGGAATTAAGTGAACCCTCCTGGCTCAGATTCGATTTGACTGATCGTTTCAGTTTGTAGATTTAAATGATGACTATTCTGCATGTTCTCAAGTGGAGTTTGGAGTTCCACAGGGTTCAGTTTTGGGCCCACTGCTATTTTCTCTTTACATGCTTCCTTGTGCAACATAATTCGTAAGCATGGTATTAGTTTTCACAGTTATGCTGATAAAGATACGAGCACATCACCCCTATCTTATCCACACTACAATGGCTTCCTGTGAAATTTCGCATCGATTTTATTTTAAAGAACCTTATTAATCCCAGAGGAAAACTGCTTTAAAATACTACTTTTGACATATAAAGCATTAAATGGTCTCGTGCCGCAGAATCTGAGTGAACTGCTTGTATCTTACGACTCGCCACGCCTACTTAGATCAAAGGATGCAGGCTGCTTGTCAGTACCACTGGTATTATGAAAACTACAGCTGGGGGCGGAGCTTTTTCTTACAAAGCCCCAAAGTTATGAATAGTCTTCCAATTAATGTTTGGGACTCAGACACAGTCTCAGTGTTTAAGTCGAGGCTAAAAACCTATTTATGTAATCAAGCATGTCTGTACATATTATAGCGTTTTTATCGCCGGAAAGGATGGTGGAGAGACGAGTGAGCTTAATTACTGCCCAATGCAATGGCTGGGAGTACTTTATTAGACATGCTGGTCGTCAGCCGCCGCCCCGCCCACGCCACACTGCCCCCACGCCACAGTATATTAGCCTTAAATAAAAAAGCAGATCTGGGGAACTTATGGACGTAGAGTATTACGGTGACTTCTGGTTGAAGGTCTGGTTGGGATGCGTATGATGACTGGGGACGGTTCCACTTCACCATGAAGACGGTCCTAGAACTATCTGTACCCAGCTTGAGTACCTTACTATCTTACACCACACTACTGGAGCTTATACAGAGTCACTAACACTCACCGGATACCGATGTCATCGTCCTCACCCCCCCAGCCCCAGTAGTTGTTTGGGAAGCCATTCATCTTTAGGTAGTGTAGAGGACTCAGTGCTGACACGCCGCCGAAATACGCCTTATAGGGCAGTCTGAAAAACACACACACACACACACACACACACACACACACACACACACAAGTAAAGCTTATTACACACAGAACTGATAGGGACGAAAATCACGGGGGACGTCTGGACACAAGGTCACGATACCCAGGGCCGAGTTGATCTGTACAGCGGTTGTACATCACCATTATACAAATGTTTTATATAATTATTTCTATAAAATTTTATATAATTATTTATATATATTTTTCTTTTTTATTAAACCTTTGTTACAATTCTAAACAAACTGACCAAGATCACTGTTGTTTAGAATTGTGTAGAGTTTAGAGCGCCACCTGCAGAATTATGGAGGAACAGTAACATTATACCATTTCAAATGCAAACGTATAAATTTTAAAGACTGACTCAGACCATACAAGCTTCTCACAATGTACATTACGTGTGAAGAATGTGTTTTAAAATGGAAAAAACTAAATACTATAGCAAATACAGTGTGTGTATAAATACTGAAATATATGAACACAGATGTGGCTGATCCTGTGTACACGCCCATCTCTGGCAGACGCTAATGAATATCAATGAGCATGCAAATGAAACGGTCAAGTGACGAAGTGTAGGCCAAGACAAGGCCGAGCGCGGGAGGGAGCTGATCCAGGTGCAGTGTGCAGATCGAGAATGTGGTGAGACGCAGGAAAGCTCCAGCCAGGAAGCACAGTGCCGGAGATCTCTCAGCACCTCAGTCATCTACACCACAAAGGAGCCAAACCACAGACGCCAATCACAGCCTAAACCTGTGAAAGGGGAGGATCAGGAGCCCAAACATGTCTGACATCATAGGGAGTGGCCTCGATGAGGAACAGAACCCTTGAAGTCACGTCAGTGAAAAAGAAAGAGAGAAAAGGGAGAGAGAAAAAAAAGGGAGAAAGAGGGAAGGAGAGAGAGGGAGAAAAAAGGTAGAGAGGTAGGGACAGAGAAAGAGAGAGAAAGAGAGCGAGAGAAAAAGGAGAGAGGGAGAGAGAGAAAGAGGGAGAGTGAGGGAGAGAGGGAAGGAGAGAAAAAAGGGAGAGAGGAAGAGGAAGAGAGATTTTACAATTTAAGGTCCACACTGACTTGTAGCCGAACTTGTCCATGGCGATGGCGGCGTGTTTGGGGTTTTTGTCGCACGTGTACGTGTTGCGGTCGTCCTCGGGGATCAGATCCACGTCATGGAAGAACAGACAGTCCCAGTCCTCCTCCCTCATCGCCTCCCGGAACCCGATGTTCATCAGCTTCGCTCGGTTAAATGTGTAGTTACCAGCCTGCGAAAAACACGCACAAAAAAAAAAAAAAAAAAAGAATTGTGTGAAAACCATCCACCAGGGGGCGCCTTGGACTAAAAACCATATTAGACCAGGGAACTTGTGCGAGACTTGGTTTACACACAGTCCACTAAAGCCACGGCTTAATAATTTACATAGTTTATGAAAAGCTGCTAGAAAAGCTGAGAGTTGCCAGATTGAGCAGTTCTCCGTCCAATAGAATAATAAACCATACGTTAGTCACGTGTTCGATGATTCCTCAGACATTTCTCAAGACGAGACAGAAGTGTTTAAAATGAACAGCACGTCTCCGTTTGATGATTTCACCCCAGTAATTTAATTATGGCTTTAAACACCGCCTCACTCACGCAAAACATCTCAGCACATTTATGTTTTGCTTTTCAGAAATTTTTATACCTTTTCCCCCTAAAAGAGTTCTGGATGCAGAAACTTTTTTTTTTTTTTTATCAGAGTAGGCGGGGTTTCAGCACTGCCTTCCCAAGGGGGACTTTCAGGGACTGATTTATATTATACATCACTGGGGGAATTTAGAATTGTGTGAGAATAATAAATATGGCACAAGTACGCTTGTGTGTGTGTGTGTGTGTATAGACGTCAAAAAGGCAATCGCTTTAACAGGTACAATTGAAGCTAGAAATCTTACGGCTGAAGTCTAAAAAGGGCTCTAGTGACCACCAGGGGGCAGAGCTGAGCTACATTTAGGACGACTGTAGCCGTGACTGCAGATGATATGTTTGTATTTGGCTGTTTATTTTAGAATTGTGTGTGTGTGTGTGTGTGTGTCTCTTTACCTGGTGGATGACGTAGATGCCGTAGCTCAGCTGTTGTCTCTGTAGGAACGGATGCAGGTAGTACAGGAGGTACTTCAGATGCGGCTCTCTGTTCCTGTGGGGAATGATTACAGCGGTGCGATGCCAGGCCTCGCAGTCCGGCGGTCTGTAGCGCCCCCCGCGCACCACCAGTGGGTTCTTCCTCTCTACCTGAGCGAGTGTAAGTCCTGAGGGGAAGCCGACATGGATCGGCCCACCTTGGGGAACGAAAAACGCAGGTGAAATTAGCATCAGGTTTCATAAGAAGTTCTACAGTGGGGAAAATAATTATTTTAGCCCTTGCAGATTTTGGCCACTTAGAAAGAAATGAAGGTTCTATAATTTTTATTATAGGTTTATTGTAAAGAATAGAGACAGAATTTCAACCCCCCCAAAAAATAATAATAATTTAACTAGCATTTCAATGAGTAAAATAAGTATTTGGTTCCAAAGCAAAACATGATTTAGTACTTGAAGAAAACCCTTGTTGGGAAGCACAGAGGTAAGACATGTCTTGTCCATGTAGTTGGTTACCAGGTTTGTACACAACTCAGGAGGGATTTTGGTCGCTTGGCAACTGCAAGTTTCAGCTCCTCCTTAAATGTTCTATAGGATTACGGTCTAGACGCAGGCTAGGCCACTCCATGACCTTAATGTTCTCTTCTTCAGCCACTCCTTTGTTGCCTTGGCCAGTATGTTTTGGATCATTGCCATTGCCATCTTCAGGAGGTTTTCATCTAAAATCTCACAATACTTGTCCCCGTCCATCGGCCCCTCGATGCAGCCAGTACCTTTAGCAAAGAAACAGCCCAAAGCCTGATGTTTCCACCTCCATGTGTGACTGTAGGCTCGGTGTTCTTAGTGTCACAGTCAGCATTTTTCTGCCTTCAAACACAAACTACCGATCCCTCACCTTCCTCATGATCATCCTGACCCCATGAGGTGAAATCTCGCGTGGAGCTCCAGACTGAGGGCGACTGATGGTTACTCTGTATTTTTTTCAATTGCCACTAATCGCTCCTCCAGTTGTCTCGTTCTCACCAAGGGGAGTGATGATGTAGCCCATTCCAGCCTCGTGCAGGTCTACACTCACGTCCCTGACGTCCTTTGACAGGTCTTGGGTCTTGAGGTTTGAATGGAAGACAGAGACTCTGTGGACAGGTGTCTTTTATACATAACGAGTTGTTGTTAGGAGCGCCTTCTTAAATGAATCCGTGTTGCACATGAGCACATGACCAGTCTGTGGAGCCAGAAGTATTGTTGGTTTGTAGGGGAGCAAATACTTATTTTACTCACTGAAGTGTAACTAGATTTCTAACCTTTATATAATGTGCTTTTCTGGATTTCTGATTGATATTCTGTCTTTATCATTTAAAATAAACCTTCGATAAAATTATAGCTCTTGTGAAGCCAAACTTTGACATTTTTATAAAAAAAGAGACATTAAACATTAAAATGCTTTTTTTATTGCCTGGAGAAACCAAAAGTTGAGATGATTACCATGTGTGTGTGTGTGTGTGTGTGTGTGCCAGAACTCCAAAATTACACGTGTGTTTCCTTACGTCATGTTGCTGAGTCAGCAGAAGAGGAAGCGTGTGTGTGTGTGTGAACCCTAAAAGGCGATGTGAAAGCGACGGTGTGTGACTTCGTGTTGTCCCCACCGCGCACCTGATGGACAGAGTTTCGATGTTGTATGTATATTTAGGCTACAGCATGTAAGACTGGGAAGTGGGCGGAGCTTCCAGGAAATGTTGGTTAATACCAGAGAGCTGAAAAACACGTACAGAAACTATTCAGGCTCATGTGTAGGTTGTGTCAGATTAAACGCCGCCGGATGTGTAACGTCACTCTCATGATTTTAAGGAACTTTAAGGTTCAATTTAACCCTGGAGCAGTTACTCAGTGCGGCATGAAAACATACAACACAACATCTTTCTGTGCATCCTATAGTGTAGTGTAGTGTGTGTATAGTGTAGTGCAGTATAGTGTAGTGCAGTATAGTGTAGTGCGGTATAGTATAGTGTAGTGTAGTATAGTGTGTGTAGTATAGTGTAGTATAGTACAGTGTAGTGTATTACAGTGTAGTTTAGTATAGTGTAGTATAGTACAGTGTGTGTAGTGTAGTACAGTGTGTGTAGTGTAGTATTTTGTAGTATAGTACAGTATAGTGTAGTGTAGTTCAGTGTGTGTAGTGTAGTATATTGTAGTGTAGTATAGTATAGTATAGTGTGTGTAGTGTAGTGTGTGTAGTGTAGTATAGTTCAGTGTGTTTAGTGTAGTACAGTATAGTGTAGTATAGTACAGTGTAGTATAGTGTAGTACAGTGTGTGTAGTATAGTGTAGTACAGTACAGTATAGTGTAGTACAGTGTAGTACAGTGTGTGTAGTATAGTACACTGTGTGTAGTGTAGTACAGTGTGTGTAGTACAGTGTAATATAGTGTAGTACAGTGTGTGTAGTATAGTACAGTGTGTGTAGTATAGTATATTGTAGTGTAGTATAGTATAGTACAGTGTGTAGTGTAGTATAGTGTAGTTTAGTATAGTGTAGTGTAGTTTGGTATAGTGTAGTTTAGTACAGCGTGTGTAGTATAGTGTAGTACAGTGTGTAGTGTAGTATAGTCTGTGTAGTACAGTGTGTGTAGTGTAGTGTAATGTAGTCCAGTGTAGTTTAGTATAGTGTAGTTTAGTATAGTGTGTGTAGTGTAGTGCAGTGTGTAGTGTAGTATAGTCTGTGTAGTACAGTGTGTGTAGTATAGTACACTGTGTGTAGTGTAGTACAGTGTGTGTAATACAGTGTAATATAGTGTAGTACAGTGTGTGTAGTATAGTACAGTGTGTGTAGTATAGTATATTGTAGTGTAGTATAGTATAGTACAGTGTGTAGTGTAGTATAGTGTAGTGTAGTATAGTGTAGTGTAGTTTGGTATAGTGTAGTTTAGTACAGCGTGTGTAGTATAGTGTAGTACAGTGTGTAGTGTAGTATAGTCTGTGTAGTACAGTGTGTGTAGTGTAGTGTAATGTAGTCCAGTGTAGTTTAGTATAGTGTGTGTAGTGTAGTGCAGTGTGTAGTGTAGTATAGTCTGTGTAGTACAGTGTGTGTAGTGTAGTACAGTGTGTAGTGTAGTATAGTCTGTGTAGTACAGTGTGTGTAGTGTAGTGTAATGTAGTCCAGTGTAGTTTAGTATAGTGTAGTTTAGTATAGTGTGTGTAGTGTAGTGCAGTGTGTGTAGTGTAGTGCAGTGTGTGTAGTGTAGTGCAGTGTGTGCAGTGTAGTGCAGTGTGTGCAGTGTAGTGTAGTGTAGTCTTACTGAGTAGTGGTGATGTTTTCGGGCAGTAGCGCATTTCCTCTTTATTGGGCAGTAGCGCCAGCTGAGACAGGTTGGCGTAGACGTCGGCGCCGGTGCGGTTGCTCCCGTGACCCGCCCCCGACCCGCCCGGACCGCTCAGCGTATCCGATTTGCGGAAGATCCTAAAAAAGTAGGTCACCCTCTTCTGGTAAGCGTCTCTAGACAGGAGGGCCATGACGATGAGCTGCACGCTGAGCAGCATGAACAAATAGCGCCATTTGGAGTTCAGGGTGAGCATGGCGACACTGGTTTGATCACCAACGTGTTCGAAACGAAAACAGGAACGGGTTCGAGCTGACCTCAGTCATATCCAATAACGGCGCTGCAGTCGGGCACGGAGACGGCGCGCGGGGCGGCCATTAGGGCGAAGACAGACTAGACATCGCCGACCAGCGTGTTTCAGCGTCTATCTCTCGGATCGGATCCACAAAGGACTGGACGAGGACACGCGTTCCACGAGTTCTATCTGTGGGAGATCACACACACACACAACCGCTGCAGAACATCACTCTGCTCCAGGGTGGACATCAGAAACACGCCCGGTGAGGTGTGTGTGCGTGTGGTTAGAGTTTATCTGACACCCACTAGTTCTTTTCAGGTGGAGGGTCTGTTGCCGCTGGCGATAAAGACTGGGCCAATCACAAGACACCGTCTGGAAGAAGAGAAAGATGAGGAGTTAGTTTGAAGTCACGCTTCATCAGGAGATCAGACGTGAGATTAGATGGAGAGAAGCGGTGAGAGAGGACAGAAGGGGACGGAAAGGGAACAGGATGAACGGAACAAGGCTGAGGATGTGACGTGGTGTCGTGTACGGAATGGAACGGGAGAAAACGAGGGACGGGTTACCTGATGTGAGGGGAAAAAATTAGAGGAAGGAGGAAAAAGAGTGGTAACTATTATGGGATGGTGGGGAAATCCAGTCAACACACCGAAGATTAAAATCACACACACACACTAAATGAAAGCTTATGCGGTGCTCCTGCAGACATCCAGCTGTGCCTGTGAAGGCTGTACATCTGGCCTGGTGTCTTTAACGATGATGATTTAATTAGCTGAAGCCTACACTCGCGATGTTGCCAGGATACGGCTAACCCTCGTACACTCCATTTCAATTCGTCTATATCTTATTACACTTTATTATATTTCTAATATTCCTATTTTTGTTCTACCATTTAATTTTTAAGTATTTATACATAAAGTAAATTGAAAAGTTTTTTATTCCATATTTTTCTACGTTTCTAATTTGTAAAATTCTCTCATTTCCTACTGAAACTTTTCATTAGAGTTTTTAGGTCTGTGTACGACTGCGTGTGACAAATAGAATTTGAATTTCACACTTTGCCGTGTTCTCGTCCTGTTCACGGTTCCCAAGAAACGCCGCAAATTAAAAGTTTCCATCAAAGAGATCCTAATCAGTTAAGGAAATTATGCAGCTAGGTAAATATCCGATGTGACTTAACACACACACACAGATTACCAGAGTCTATCCATAAGCTCATCTCACAGACACTTTCCCTGATCTCGTTTCATCCTCCTCTCTCGGATTAATTAGCGCTCGTTAAAGCCGCCTCGCTCAGAGAGCCGGTCCTGCCGCGGCCTGATCGCTGGGCGAGCGCTAATGAGTCCGTCTAGAGCGAGTGAACCGAACGGGACAAGGGACATCCTCGGGGCTGAGACGGTGTGTAAGGTGATTCTGTATCACGATGTTCTAAACCTCCTGATAATCTGATGTTTATCTTTAGCTTTAGATTTTATTACGACAAACTTGTAGGATTAAAGAAACAGCAACAATTTACTTTAATCGTAAACAAATATAAATTAAAATGGTATTGAGAACGACAACATTGAGAACATGGAAAGCTGATTCAGGACGTCTTTTTTTTTTACACTCTTACTCACACACAACACACTACACACTCTCACACGGTGTGTTTGTTCTCCTGTTGTGTCCGAGTCGACTCGTTGCAGAGATGAGTTCTGTTCTCCGTGTTCTCCGCGTTCTCACGCTCTGTGAATTCAGTTCGAGACTAGATGTGGAGTGTGTGAAAGTGTGTTAGGAGAACAGGGGAACTAAAAATAAACAGCATGTAGAAAAAAAGCTCCTTCTCTCAAGGACGGCGTGATGGAGTCAGTGTTCAAACCCCGTCGCCGCCTCTCAGGTCGCAGATGAGCGGGCGTGTGGGCGTGGCCCCGGGGACCTGATCTACAACCCCGACCTGTTTGTAACGCGCAACAGGGACGCAGACGTCTGTCTATAGGTCACCAATGTGGGAGTGTACCTGTGGCTCAGTTCACACCTGAAAAGTGTGTGTGTGTGTGTGTGTGTGTGTGTGTGTGTGTGTGTGTGTTGCGTTGCTATTTGGAAACCAAATCCTTAAAACAGCAGCTATGGAATCTGATACATGTGTGACGTGTACAAACACACACACACACACACACACACACACACACACACACACATTACTGATTAACCACAGGCAGTGTGAACTCTAACTCTTCTGTGCTGAAGCTGCAGACGGTGTCAGTGTATCGGGCCTGATGTGGAGCGAGCGCTGTACACACACCTGCGTGTAGGCCGTTACCGTGGAAACCGTGAGGTATTAGAGCGAGCGCGGTAACGTCACCCTGTGGGAGAGAGAGAGAGGTGGGGGTGGGGGTTTAACCGCGAATACAGAGGAATTAAAACCGCGCGGTCGCTTCCTTAAACGTCTCACTGCTGCACAGGACTGTTCACAACCCTGACTGAAACACACACACTGTTAACCAGCATAAGGCTAGGACCACCAGCACGGACGCGTGTGTGTGTGTGTGTGTGAATTTTTTCCTACTTTGTAGCTCAAACACACAAAGTTGTAATTCCAAGTTCGGAGGTGAGGCAAGCGCAGCGTCAGGAGGTCATGAGGTCAGATCCCAGCATCAGACTGCTCAGGTGGATCCTGTCTCTGACACGAACTGACTACGGATCAGATAACGTCCACGCAACGAAGAGAGAGAGGGGGAGAGAGAGAGGGGGAGGGAGAGGGGGAGAGAGAGGGGGGGGGAGAGAGAGAGGGGGAGAGGGGGAGAGAGAAGTGATAATTACAGCAACCAGCTGTTTTGTCTTCGTATCCAGGCAATAAACCCTCAGGGGGATGAGGATCCGAGTCAGGGAATACGCTGAGCTGGTATTCACACACACACTGCAAACAACTTTGTGTGTAGGATATACATCATTAAGTGAAAAAAGCCGTTTCGAACCAGCCTGGCCCTGTGTGAAAAAGTACTCACCCCCCTTTAAAATATGATTAAACTGTAAACTTTTATAAAGCTGAGTTACACTTCATCCTGACTGACAACATGAAGCTCATGAAATCATCTCAAGAAGAAACATGATGTAAAAAAAAAAATCGAATTCAGATGTAACAGAGTAACTGACGTGTATCAGGGTGGAAAGGGTTACGGAGACATGTCTAAGATGTTGGGACTCCAGTGAACCGCAGAGAGAGAGACATTATTCACAGATGGAGAAAACCTGGAACAGAGGGGAACCTTCTCAGGAGCTGCAGGTCTACTGAAAATCGGAGCTCATAAAAGAACCCAGAACAACATCTCAAGAGACTGAGGGCAAAAATGGCAACAGTGAAACATGGTGGTGGAAGTTTGATGGTCTGGGGATTTGCAGCTTCAGGACCTGGACGACTCACCATAATTGTACCATAATAATAATTCAAGAAGGGGGGCAAATACTTTTTTCAACCAAAAGGAAATAAGATAATGTTCTAGGAATCAGAAAATTCTGAAGGAGAATGCCCGGCCCTCAGGTCATGACCTCGAGCTCAAGCGCACTCGGGTCACACAGCAGGACCGCGATCCGAAACACAGCAGCAGGTCCACCTCAGGACGGCTCAAAAAGACAAAATTAAGGTTTTGGAACGGCCCAGTCAAAGACTTACATCCGGCGTTCAGGACGTTCATGTTTTGAAACCAGAATTCAAACATTTCTGCAAAAAGAGCGGGCCAAAATTCCTCCACAGCGTTGTGAGCCGGTTATCACAAACGCGTGACTGCAGACGCCAAGGGAGACACAAGCACGGCTATTAGGTCTGGGGCGCAGTTACTTTTTCACACAGGGCCAGGTAGGTTTGGACAGTTTCCCCCACACAGAGAGCATACTGGGGCCACACGGGTATATTAGCTCAGCCTTTTTCTAAACATTCATCCATCTGCCATAATAATAATAATAATAATGATTCAAGAAGGGGCAAATACTTTTTTTAAGGAAATAAGATAATGTTCTAGAGATCAGACAGTGACTGAAGTCGGATCTTACGACTCGGTGATACACCCGACGCATTGTGTCTCTTTCACACACACACACACACACACACAGCGTGATCTAAATACGACTTTTACAACAGCAAAACTTAATTATTTTAGTCAAATCTTAAAATGAAGTAAAGCTGTACAAATAAATAAAAAAAACCACACACACACACACACACCTCTCTGACGTCTTAGAGAAAGAGGTGCGTCAAGACGTATGATTTGTCCCAAGATTGATTTGCCCCGTGTGTGTGTGTGTGTGTGTGTGTGTGTGTATTGTCACAGTGCCCAACCACAGCATATCCTCAATGTTTGTCTTGTTCTCCACTCATGGCCCCGCCCACAACACCGTGCCCCGCCCACTCCCCCAGCGCATCATGTGATTGGTCAGGAGATTAGGAGGAAAAATTAAAGTCCCGTAAATGTTTAAAACCTACATCCAAGTGCACACACACATAACCCCCCCCCCCACACACACACACACACACACAAATGTTCTTTAAATATTTAATCAAACTAAATAAAACATAAAAAAAAAAAAAATGTGCATCATAATTACTCACTGGGACCAACCTGAACACACACACACACACACACACACACACCTCATCATTTACACTTTGTAAAATCTTACATCAAGACAGAAAGATAAGATCACTAAAGTAAATAATTATTTGGATTAATAAGAAATCAATATATAACTTATATATACAGTATACACACACACACACACACACACTCTTAAATATGTAATTTAAAAAAAGGTCATTTTGTGTCCCTAATGTTTTGTTTTTTAATGCCAGACTATAACTTGATGCTAAACAAAAACACTCAATGTTTATTTATTAATTAATTATTAATGAGACATTAAGTCGTTTAAAATAAATAAAACTAAATATTTTAAATATCTGCTGAACTGTAACTCTGATCTTTACATCATGATCAACATTTCTGTATAAACACATCATAGTCACAGTAATATCCTGTGTTTTTATTTATTTATTTATTTATTTATTAAACTGAAATGAATGCAGCTGTCATTCAAGTCAGCCACGCCCCTAATTATGCATTATTTTACAGCTTAATACAATTTTAACTGGACATGATTAGCGCTTTATATCTGATCTAAAAATGTTAAATCTGATCAGGACCCAACACACATACACACACACACACACACACACACACACACTAGTCATAAAGTCGTAACGTCAGTACACTTCCCCCGCTACAGAAAGTCAATCCTGCGCTCTGATTGGTCAGAAGGTGTTGATTCATTCTCTATAAGAGCGTACCGCAGGTGTATATTGATGCTCTTGCTTTAATAGGTTACGGTTTCCATGGCAACAGCACAAGTTCCTATCACTATATCGTTATTAAATCATTGTATTATAATTTAAGGAGCGAGGCCGTCGACTTTATTTACTCGAACGTCTTGTGTTCTGTCTCGAGCAACTCATTGTTACGACCTGACCGACTTATAAACACTGTGTGTTTGTGTGTGTTTTCCTCTCACGTTACACACACTGAACGACCAAAGCTTTGATTACACACACACACACACACACACACACACACACTGCAGTGTCTAGTTCCTGTGTGAATATGATTCCTCATGCTCCTCTTTCACACTCTTGAGTCCTGGAGTATGAAAAACTCCACAGATGTGATTTTGTAATTTCACTGACAAACAAATAAAGGGTTTATAATTTATCATCATACAGTCGACCCCTTAAAATAATGTGTTATGTTACGTAAATTGTGAAAAAAACGCATATATAATGCACATAAATGCCTATTTTTATAGTTTAAACCCAAAACACCAACGCCCCAAAAAACTTGAACTTAATTTAAAACTCACCTTAATACGTGAATAAGGTGAACCTGTACACTGTACTGTCCTGCTGAGTCTCCCGCAGCATGAGAATGTCAAATACCCATGATGCTCCTGTACGTACTGTAACTCCTGTGAGTGTTTTATTGGGTCTTAGTCCTGTTGGGTAAATACGGTAATAATTCACGCGCTGTTCCCTTCCCCAGGACGCGCTGTTCCCCTCCCCAGGACGCGCTGTTCCCCTCCCCAGGACGCGCTGTTCCCTTCCCCAGGACGCTCCCTCCAGATACAGAAAAACACCGAGCCTACAGTCACACATGAAGGTGGAAACATCAGTCTTTGATCTGTTTCTCTGCTAAAGATACCGGCTGCATCGAGGGGCCGATGGACGGGGACAAGTATTGAAAAATTCTGGATGCGAACCTCTTGAGGATGCGTTGTGGACGGGTTTTCCAGCATGACCCAAAACATACCCAGAACATACTACCACGGCAGCAAAGGAGTGGCTCACGATGAAGCACATTAAGGTCATGGAGTGGTCTAGCCAGCGTCTAGACTGTAATCCTATAGAACATTTATGGAGGAGCTGAAACTTGGTGGACCAAACTCTCTCCTGAGATGAGTGCAAACCTGTTAACCAACTACAAGAAATGTCCTACGTCGCACTCACACACTCGCACACACTCACTCTCGGTCAGAGATAAGAATCAATCAGGATCCATTCGAAAGTCAGAATGAACTTTACACCCGAGCGCTTAGCTCTCACACCGTCCAACATCTGTCCGTCTGTCCTTCTCTCCGTCTGTCTCTCCATCAGTCAGTCCGTCCGTCCTTTATTCATCTTTCACTTTACCTTTCTCTCTCTCTCTTAACTCATCTCTCTCCTTTCTTCTTTAGCTCTCTGTATTTATGTCTCAAAATATCTTTCTATCCTTTCATCTCAGTATCTTTATCTTCTTCTTTTCCTGTGTGTGTGTGTGTGTGTGTGTGTGTGTGTGTGTGTGTATCTCTCTCTCTGTGCTTCAGAGAGAATTGGTGATAAGCAGTTCCAGGTGGAGCAGTAGGACCTGCTCGTCAGCTCTTTTAACACCAATAATCACTCTGCTGTCCATCAAAGCTGGATTTCTTTCCTGAGATAAAATCTACACAGGACTACTGAACCTCTAAAGAAAAAGTGTGTGTGTGTGTGTGTGTGTGTGTTGCCTGCTTCCCCAGGTTAATCTTCCTGACTAGCGTTAGTACGCGTCCCTGACGGTTAAAGAGTTTGTAGAAACAGTTAAAAAGTTAAATCTAATAATAATCTGATCTTTAATGTAATCAGTGATATTATTATTATTATTATTATTATTATTATTTGAGGTTGAAGCCCACGTACATGTCTGTGTGTCTCTCTGTACAGCAGAACTCTCTGTCTAACTTATTAATACAAAGAAATCCCATTCTGTAAGGTTGAGTATCTCACGCCTTGTTTACACTAAGTTGTCCTTCTTTGGTGCTCAGACAAATACACTCCCTGTTCGGTAATCGGAGAGTGAATCACAGATGAGAAATGGAAAAAGTAGATCAAAGGATAAAGATGAAGTTTTGTCTTAAAACCACTCCAGCGTGTTAAAATTCACTTATACCACTTCAGCGCTGTTATTTCAGCCAAAGTGAAAATATGAACTAATCCCAGTAAAAATATTCACTTTATCTTTTCTAATTAATATCTATTGGTGCAGGTGTTTGTTTACATTGAGACAGTAGCGCATTAGTAGATTATTTTAAAGTAGATTATTAAATCCCACACATAACTGTTCATAACATCACTTTTACTCCACATTTAGATTCACTGATGGTGCAGATTAAACTTCAGACAGAGATCTAAGGACTGCAGGAGATTCAGTAAAGTCTAGACGAACAGTTCTGTGTGATGGTGAGACACAATCTGACCGGACAGACAGGAATTCTGACCTCTAATGTATTTAATATAAAGACATCACTGAGAGAGTGAGTTCTGACCCAATGTACAGACAAAACCTGTCTTATCCATAGAAATACTCAACTGTGTGTAGAAGTGCACTGCTGTTATTCACACACACACACACACACACACACATGAAGAGGATCGAGCTGTAATATGATTATCCCAGGATAAAGCACAGCTTAAGACAGGAGAGCACGCGCACGCACTACACCCCACTCACACACACACACACACACACACACACACTACGCACTACACCCCACTCACACACACACACACACACTACACCCCACTCACACACACCCACTACACCCCACACCCCACACCCCACACACACTACACCCCACACACACTACACCCCACACCCCACACACACTACACCCCACACACTACACCCCACACCCCACACACACACACTACACCCCACTCACACACTACGCACTACACCCCACTCACACACACACACACACCCCACACCCCACTCACACACACCCCACACCCCACTCACACACACCCCACACCCCACTCACACACACTACACCCCACTCACACACACTACACCCCACTCACACACACTACACCCCACTCACACACACCACACCCCACTCACACACACTACACACCACACCCCACTCACACACACTACACACCACACCCCACTCACACACACTACACACCACACCCCACTCACACACACTACACACCACACCCCACTCACACACTACACACCACACCCCACCCATACCCCACACACACACACCCCACACACACACACCCCACACTACACCCCCCCCACTACACCCCACACACACCCACTACACCCCACTACACCCCACTCACACACACATTACACCCCACTCACACACACATTACACCCCACTCACACACACATTACACCCCACTCACACACACACACTACACCCCACTCACACACACACACTACACCCCACTCACACACTACACCCCACTCACACACACACACTACACCCCACTCACACACTACACCCCACTCACACACTACACCCCACTCACACACTACACCCCACTCACACACTACACCCCACTCACACACACACACTACACCCCACTCACACACACACACTACACCCCACTCACACACACACACATTACACCCCACTCACACACACACACACACACACACACACACACATTACACCCCACTCACACACACACACACACATTACACCCCACTCACACACACACACACACACACTACACCCCACTTACTACACCCACTCACACACACACACACACACAAGCGAAAAGCCTTTGATCTTTATATAAACCAAAGAGATTCTCGCGACCAGCACGCGCCAGAAACAGCGGAGCAATTATTAACACACACACACACACACACACACACACACACGGGTATAAAGTCACACTTACCGCCGGTCTGTGTAACTAATTCTATAATAAACTCTCTCCGTGATATAATAAACGCGCTGAGAGAGTGTGTGTGTAAGTGTGTGTGCGCGCGCTCGGAGCTGAGCTTCTCTATTAAACCGGAAGTGAGGCACTTTGTTGTGGCTGAAATATGCGCGTGGAAATGGATAAAATGTAACGATCGGTGCGTCATGACGTCACGGCGCAAAAGGGGGGAACTGGTGGCTTTGTGCGCATGCGCACTGCAGTCGGTCGGCTAATGACTCAACTGAGACTCGAAGTAAAATTTAAAGGATAAAAGCACAAAGTTTTAGCTGTTACACACACACACACACACACACACAAACGGAAACTCTCTCTCTCTCACACACACACACACTTTCTTTAGGTTTAGATCCTCCAAATCAAAATGGCGGTGCTTTGGGGAGGGGGTGTTACATCACACACACACACACACACACACAGAGCAAATATATATCTAACTGATTCCTCTGGGTTTTTTTTTTTTTTTTATGGGGTAGTGACCTTGTAAGTGACGTCACGACGGGATTTTCTCAGAACTACAAAAAGTTGTCTTTAAAAGCAAAGTTTCCCTCAGAGAGCCGGTGAAGGAGGTTCCTCAGGGGAGAGGTTCCAGCTGTCAGGATGTGTTGGTGAGATTAGAAAGTGTCACATCACGCAGCGTTACATATCGAGCTGTTTATTCTCTAAACCTTATGAAGGAAACACTCTGCCTCCTCCTCTCACCTCCTCCTCTCACCTCCTCCTCTGTTCACCCAGGGTAGGACACTGTGTCCCTGGAGGACTCAGATAGGAGATCTCTGAAGTATGAGTTACTTCTAACCACCTTCCCTCGGGCAGTTTCATCTCAATCATCCAGCATGTGCCCCGCCTCGCGCCCCGCCTCGCGCCCCGCCTCGCGCCCTAAGGCTTCAGGCCCCGCGACCCCGGATACAGGCTACAGGTCTGTACAGAGAAACACGGAAGGAGTGGAAGGAGTCTCCAGTGTCGGCGCTGTGTAACAGTCAGACATAAAGGACTACTGTAGGTTTTCTCCCATTTCCAGGATTTTCAGGAGTTTCTTTGAGCTTCTTTGTGTACTTTCTTTTCCTTGTGTACAACATTGATGAACTCTCTAATAAAGCGTTTAGATTTCTGCCTGTTATCAGGTTTTTCTGGTCTGAGACTGAGCACTGACTTGAGGTCCCTCTCTGTTGGTTTCTTCTTCAATATCCAGTTCAATATCCACCCCTCAGGGGTTTGGGTTCGATTCCCACCTAGGGGCTGTGTGTGAGGAGTTTGGACTTCCTTTAAAAACAATAATTATTTTAATAAATTGCAGCTCAATGAAAATGGATAAAACGACAACAAAATGTCTCGCCGTTGATGCCATCCTGACTTTCAAAAAATGTTGAGGAACTCGAAGCGCATGCATTCCGGAGTGCGCGTTAACAATTTGACATCTAAATAATGAAGAGATAAGAACTTAATAATTCTGTCCGCAGCTGATGAACTCGACATTCCATCACACGGGTGTTTAACATTTCTATTGAAGCATGTATTTCTTTGTAGATCTCTTTATTCCTCCATGACATCTCTCCATCTCTCCATCCCTCCTCTCATGGTTATTAAGCATCTCACTGCATATCGTACTGTGTGTGTGTGTGTGTGTGTGTTTGTGTTTGTGTGACTGTGGATGTGACTTGTGAAATTTTAACCAGAATATTTCCCAAATGCTGTAAAAGTGTGTGAACGCATGTATCAGGTAAAACAGGTAATATTCACACTCTGGACAAACAGACTACATGTATTACACACACACACACACACACACACGTCACAGCTCAGGTGCGTTAAGTCTTGAGTAAAGTTCAAGAGCATTTCATTTTATTATAAAACGTTAAATGTAAACATTCAAGTAATCAGTTTGAGGTCAGAGAGCGAGCGAGCGAGAGAGAGAGAGGTGACAGGTGACAGGTGGGTCCACACTGAAAGCTTTCAGACAAAAACATCACAGTGATTGAGAGTGAAATCAGACAAACCCCGAAGTCAAACAGCGGTTACATCAAACTTCTTATAACCTTTATGTGTGTTTATCTTTAAATGCACAGATAAAATTGTAATTTAAGATAGGAAAGGCCTAGGAAGAATGGATAGAGCTCTCTCTCTCTCTCTCTCTCTCTCTCTCTCTCTCCCAGTGTTTACTCATCCATCAGTCTGTCTATCCATTTAATCGTATCTGCTCACCGGTCTGTATCCATTCATCCGTCTGTGTTGATCTATTTACAAAAACTTCTCTGTCTGTCTATCTATTCATCTATCAGTTTATTCTTCTGTTTAATCTATCTGTCCATCTATTTACAACATCTACCTACCTGTCTGTCATCCATCTTTCCAGTTTTATTTATTTCTATCTATCTATCTATCTATCTATCTATCTATCTATCTATCTATCTATCTATCTATCTATCTATCTAACGATCTCTCGATCTGACTATTGGTCTGTCCATCCATCCATCCATCCATCCACCTAATTTTCTGTCCTTCTACCCCTTCCCCTATGCCCCTCTTTCTCTCCCTCTCCCTTTCTCTCTCTCTCTGTCCATCAATTCATCTTTTGCTTTTCAGACTAGATTTTATTTTCCTTTTTGGTTATGAGAACAGAAACAGAAGCTCCACGCACCGTCCAAGGTGCCACTTTTCTCCAGACGTGGTCTGGATGTGAATTTCACTTCTCCACTTTTGCAGGACGAATCATGTTTAGCATCGTGCTTGTCTGAAGCACACCGTTCATCTGTACAGTTCATGACCGCTCAGATTACTGCTGTAACATCTCCAAACCCACACACTCGCCCTGGTCTCAGCTCTGTGGCGTGTCCTCTGTCCCGACTCTATACGGACATGTGGTCCAACCCCAGGACACAGACACACAAAGCCTGTAAAGCGTCCTCCATCAGGTCCTTACACACCTGCCGGACGACAGATAGAGCTGGAGCAGGTGAGACACATCGAGGACCTGTGGATTAAACAGAATATGATTCATATCGACTGTAACACAAAACAACATGGTATTTAAATGAAGCACGAACCAAATAGAGTTAGATTCATATGAACAATGAATTAAGTCAAATCTGATTTAAATAAACCAATAGTTTTCTTTGAAAAGTGAATCAATTATAATTTTTTTCATATTAATATAATAATATGTTTTAATATTATAATTTATAAATATAATTATAACTTTAACTTTGTATAAATGCAAAAGAACTTGATGTAAATGAACTGTGAGTCAAACAGAATTAGATTTGTATGAACAATGAATCTGATTCAAACGTGCTGTGATTCGAACAGATACATAAATTATATCATTCAAATATAAACATCATTTAAAAAAACAAATCAATGAGATGAAGTGTGACTGACACAATGATAAAGATTCGCGATCGAGTCGAGCTGAGATGTGTGTGTTCTCCTCAGACCCTGAAACACAGGCTGGTTTTTCCTGTTTCTCATTCGGAGCAGTTCAGACGTCTGCTAATGCTCACATAATCCAGCGTCTTCCTCCATCCTGGTGCTTTATGTCCTCAGTAAGGGCGTGTTGGAGTTTTCACAGAGATTAGTTTATCTGAACGCTGGGTTTCACAAAAACCCTCTGCTGAGGAGCGTGGAGTGTAACGCATAAACACTCTGAGTCAAAGAAACACCAGGACATGAGTTACACTTCCGTGAGTTCCTCTTAAACGTGTGAGTGTAAGGGTTAGGGTTAGGGTTAGGGTTAGGTTAGGATTAACTAACCCCAGGCATTAAACCATGTATTTCATGTGTAAGTCAAGTAGAATACAAGTTATTATTATTGTATATAATGTGCTAATTTTACCGCTACAGTAATATGGGAAATATGTCACAAAAATGTTGAACACATATTATTATTATTATTATTATTATTATTATTGTTATTATTGTTATAATTATTATTGTTATTATTATTTTGATCCTAGAAACGACTGAAAACAACAATAAAACACTCTCATGTGAATCTGAGCTATTTCTTTGTCTATGTGGTTCATTTTGACTTTTTTTGCTTAGTCATATTTGTATATTTGGTTAAAATAAAATAAATGGAGTTTATCATATTGCCTGGGTTGGTAAAGGATTTTACACTCTATACTGTAACAACACCGCTATACATGCTTTATACAGCAAAACAAAAAAAGGCTAAAATGAGTTTTAAGGGCTACAAGTAACTCAATCCTTAATGTCTCTCTAAAGTTTCTAAAACATATTTAAAATTCAATTTTAATTAAATTTGAAACTGCAGTGTTTGTGTAATTTTAAAAACAGCAAATATCATGAGAAATAACATCAATACCTATTAAATATAATATTAAAAGTGCGATGACATTACAAACTATAACAGCCTAATAGATTCAATATACAAATACTAAGCAAGAGAGAGAGAGAGAGAGAGAGAGAGTGTGTGTGTGTGTGTGTGTGTGTGTTAGGGACAGAGGTCATCTGCAGTCTCTGTATACACAAAAGTGAATTTTTAACAGGCAAAGGTTATATTTTGTTTGTTTAAGCATAAACAGTTTGTAAACCCGAGATAATATAAAAAAAAAACTGCAGTAAAAAATGCACTGTAAATAAATAAATGTAAATTGCATCACGTGATTCTGGTTTAACATTCATCCTGTCCTTATGACAGAAACGTTAATGGACTGAATCAGTAACTCTTTTAATCATCTGTCTCCATCTGGTGGCCATTAACAGGTACTACAGGGCTCCAGGAGAGGCCAGCAGCTCCAACCAACACTGTATTTAATTACCAATGAGATTTAAATGATTACATAAATATGATCCTGTCTTTTATTTCTATGAGATTTGAACAGGACCCCACCTGCTCAGTCCATATCTCTGCTCCTGAAATTATTGCATGTGTTTTGGACCTGGGATTGCGTAGAAACATTCCGTCAGATATTCTTGTTTTTATTCATTTAAAGTTTGTTACTTTTTCTTTTGCAGGCGATATATATTTAACTTTTTTGACGACAAATGTATAATAAATGCAATCTTTATAACTGCTTTTTTTATTTATAAATGTAGCTTTATACTACATTCTATTTTCTTTTATTTAATAATGACCATGAGATTTTATAGTACAGTATAAGTTTTTTTTTTAAAAACTCCAAAGCTAATAGAATTTAATATTTGAGTCACATGTAATACTTTTTTAGTTTCCACTTCTTGGTGCTTTTTTTTTTTTTTTTTAATTGTTTTTGTTACCTTTTGCTCCTTTTATCCTCCCTGCCTGTGTTGTTTAAATTGTGTGTATTGTTTTCAACAAAAAAATTGTACATGGTGAAATGCATGAATCTGTCTCCCCCTGCTGGCGCACTGCAGTTCCAGCATGTACCTGTGTCTACGTGGCGTCATAGCCGCGCTCTCATTGGCTGAAATGGGTCACTAGTGTTTAAATGAAGGTCAAAGAGAAAAAAGAAAGAAAAGATGATTCTGTTTTATGGAAAACATTTTATTAGTTCTTTTTTGTGGTGTACAGTAGTCTGTAAATGTTCTGGTGCTGCAGTGGTGTGTGTGTGTATGTGTGTGTGTGTGTGTACATACAAATAAACAGTGAAAATAATAAAGAGCTAAGCTAATGCCGTTGTGACGCCTCCCGGCTCTACTTGTAGAACTCGTGCTCCTGCTCGTCCTTCTTGATGACCGTCTTGTACGCCTTCTCGAAATCCTTAGCCAGGACGATATAACGGTTCTCACGCACAGCCAGCATACCAGCCTGAGACACACACACACACACACACACACACACACAGCTGTGATGACATGCATGACATGAGAGAAACATTCCTCCTGTAACAGTACACAGCTACACATCTCATTCAAGCCCCCCCGCCCACACACACAGGTGTTAAAGCCTCTGTGTGTGTGTGTGTGTGTGTGTGTGTGTGTGTGTGTGTGTGTAATGCTTCACACTCACCTCCTGGCAGATGGAGTTAATATCCGCTCCAGAGATCTTGTCAGGTCGGGCAACGTCTACACACACAGGGTTAAGGAAAACAGACAAATACACACACACACAGAACACCAGAAACACTGGTCTGTACAGTGAACACAAACCCATAAACAAGTCATGATTTACACACACACACCCAGGATGAGTTTTGTAAGAAAAATTAAACAAATTATCTTCGTGGATGTGAAAAATAACAAGGAAGAAGAAAGGAAGAAAATAAACGAAAAGAGGGATGGCAGGAGATCAGATATCAAATAAATAAAGAATCAAACCAGGGATGTCTGGAAGTAAAAGAAAACATGACTGAAAAAGGAAAAAAAACAAAAGGAGGCGGAGTTTAAACTGAACAGATGTCAGGAAGTAAGGGAGGAAAGGAGAGGGGGATGAGGAGGTGAAGGAAGCTGGATGAGGACAGGAACCTCAATCTCTGTCTGGAGGAAAGTGTGTGAGATAAGGATACAGTCCTCCAGGTCCACCTCCTCAGACAGGTTCATCTTGCTGGTGATGGTGGAGAAGATGAGGCGTTTCTGTCTGCGGTCCGGCAGAGGGAACTCGATCTTACGGTCCAGACGACCCGGACGCAGCAGAGCCGGGTCCAGAGTGTCGGCTCTGTTAGTGGCCATGATCACCTGTGGGCACGCGCGCACACACACACACACACACACACACACACACACAGTAAGAGTGTGCAACTGATGGATGCCTGGATCCGCTGCAGGAATGAGACAATTAGAATAAAGTCCAGACTCACTTTCACATTAACGTTCTGATCGAATCCGTCCATCTGATTTAACAACTCCAGCAGGATCCTCTGTACCTCTCGGTCAGCTAGAGAGAGAGAGAGAGAGAGAGGGAGAGGGAGGGAGAGAGAGAGGGAGAAAGGAGAGAGAGACAGACAGACAGAGCCCAGGCATTAATACAGGTTATTATAAAGCGATGCTCTCCCTCTCTCTCTCTCTCTATAAACTGAGTGAATAAGTGTATACACACCTCCAGTCTGTGCGTCGAAGCGTTTGGTTGCGATGGCATCGATCTCATCGATGAAGATGATGGCAGGTGCGTTCTCTTTGGCCAATCGGAAGACGTCTCTGACCATCCGTGGCCCCTCCCCCAGGTACTTCTGTACAAACTCGGAGCCCACGACACGGATAAACGCCGCTTAGGACAGACACAGGACAAGAAGACGAGATGAGAAACCTGTCTGCCCACCTGTCTGTCTGTCATTCATGCCTACTGATCTTCTGCATTTCTTCTTGGATAGGAACGTCTACCAAATGTCTAAATGTAAATGTCTGGCTGTACGTACCTGTCCATTTCTACGTCACCTGTCTCTACCTGTCTCTACCTGTCCGTCTCTACGTCAACTGCCTGCCTGTCCATCTATGTCAACTGTCCACATTTGGCAGACGCTCTTATCCAGAGCGACTTAAATTTTTTTTTAAATCTCATTACAGTATTCAGTATTTCTACCCGTCCATATTTCCGCACATGTCTGTCCATCCTCACATCATTACCTGTATTACTGCCTACCGTGGCTGCCTGTGTGTGTGTTTATACCTGATGGTCATTACCATGTGATGTGCAGTGTGTGTGTGTGTGTGTGTGAGATTAGCGTACCTGTAGTGTGGTGAGCCACGGCTTTAGCCAGCATAGTCTTCCCGCAACCTGGGGGGCCGTACATCAGCACTCCCCTCGGAGGGTCGATACCAATCTGCGGAAAAACACACACACACTTTAACATGGACGATTCCATCCGGATGCATCTGGAAGCTCAAATGCCGATCAGTCGTCATGTCGTCAGAAACCCTTCGCCAGACTAGAATTACATCTCTGCTCTGACCTGCTTGTAGAGCTCGAAGTGTGTGAGGGGCAGCTCCACCGCCTCCCGCACCTCCTGCTTCTGGATGTCCATCCCTCCGATATCAGCGTACATCACGTCCGGCTTCTGGTCTGTCAAGTCACACACACACACCTGACGTTACAACACGTCTCGAACATCAGAGAGAAGAATGTCAGGTGAGGACATTAGGGCGGGGCTTGTACCTGAGGTGAGCATCATGATGCTGCTGTCGGCCTCCGGAGGCAGAACGTCCACCAGAGCGTTGCTGTGTTTGTGCAGAGCCACCGAGGCGTTGGGCTTCAGTAGCTCCCGGTCTATAGTGCTCAGGATCCGCACATAGTAATTCGACCCTGAACACACACACACACACGAGATAATTAACCACCATGACACTCATTAGAACTAATTACACCTCACTCTAATATAACATTACTAATCCCAAAATAGAAAACGTTAAAAAAATTTGGAGGTGAAAGACTTTCAGAAAAAAAACAGAATAAATGTGTTACTTAACTTTTTAAAAATATTTTCTGTCATTTTTATCCTCCTCCACAAAGCCAGACGTGTAACATAAACCTGCTCTTTAAACTATACGTTTTGGAGTGAAACTGAAAAGGGTGGAGGAGTCACAAGGGTGCCAAAACTTGCTGAAAGCAAAACTAGTGTTTCAGAAAGTCATGTGGTGAGATTTGCTCCATCTACACGATAAAGGATGAACAATGCCTGTTTTAGCTCCACCCACTCAGTACCCTATAAGGCAGCGTGCGGATCAGAGCCCTGTCTCAGTACCTGTAGTAGAGCCCACGATGGCTGTGTTCTGGTCCACGGCCTCCAGGAACTGCCCGATGACCAGCGGGATGCTCTGAATCCTCTTCACCTCCTCCTGAGCGTGGAGGAACTCCTTCTTCAGGTTCTTCTGCTCATCTTTAATGTACTCCTCCTGCACCTCCAAAAACTCCAGCTCCTGCTGCAGCTTCTACACAAACAGTTAGGTGTGTTAGTAATAATAATAATGTCGTTTCTGAATGACAGCAATTAATGTGCATGCAATTCCCTCCGTTTAGGTGACCAGTCCCAGAGGGTGTATCGGCCTCACACACACACACACACACACACACACACACACACACAGTAACACAAAACGCTATTGATACACCAATCAGGCCAGAGATTAGCACATGAGTTTATCCCACAACTCCATCACTTCTCATATCTCTCTGTTCCTCATGCACGATGTTCCGCAGTCACTCATGTGACATGTACCATGGAGGCGGAGCTAAGCAAGCTAGTCAGTTTACTTGGTGGAGTTGAAGCAGCGGGGGGTTAGATTTACACTACGTTTACACTGTCAGTTAAATGTGACCTAATTCCGCCTCTGTCCATCTTGGCTAGTGTGTAGTGCAAGATGCTCCCTTTAAGTATGGGCGATGTTTCAGATGGTATGGAAAGTGTAAACACTTGAATCGGATATGGGTCATAGTTAAAAGAAACTTTTGAGACGGTCAAAAAGAGCAGATATAGGCAACAAATCAGAATTGGGCATCGAGACCTGCAGTGTAAACGAGGCTTAACATACCTCTAACAATGTATAGTAAAGACTTTAATAAACTATGTATAAAAAAAACAAAACAAACAAACCTTATATCTACTGTACAGATCCTCCAGGTCCTCAGGCTCGGGGGCCAAAAAGGACAAAACAGTCTGAGGTCGTGAGGTTAACATGGCTGGCACATCGTCCTACACACACACAAATGATTATTATTATAATTATTTGAAACAGCTGTAAGGCTACACATCACAGGTTTATATATCAACACAGTCGGTAAAACAATATGTTATGGTTTCTATAGTAACAGCCCAATCAGTGTATCCTCTACTAATAATAAACAAAGGATGGTTAAACTTTATCACGGTTATGGTTTTCTGTAACCTATTTAACAATGATGTAAGGAGCAGGCGGCACGGTGGGTTCAATGCCCGGCTTTCTGTGTGTGTGTGGAGTTTGTATGTTCTCCCTGTGTTTGGTGGGTTTCCTCCGGGTACTCCAGTTTTCTCCCACAGTCCAAAGACATGCAGGTTAGGATAACTGGTGTTCCTAAATTCCCTGCAGTGTGTGAATGAGAGTGAGTGTGTGTGCGGACCGGCGATAAGACAAGACTGGCACATGACCAGGGTGTACCCCGCCTCGTGCCCCAAGTCTCCCTCCTCTACAGGATGAGCGCTATAGAAGATGAATGAAGTAAGGAGTCTCCAGTGTCAGGAGCTTCTGGGCGTTAAAGGATGCAAATGTAAAATACATAAAGGAAGGCAGGCTGGAGTTTAAAACAAAATGTGTAAGAGAAATAATAAAACAGTTGATGATGATGATAACTGTGACTAAGCTTCATCTCTCTCTCTCTCACACACACACACACACACACACACACACACACACACACTACAGGTTACATTAAAACATGTATACAACCGGAAATGTGTGTGTGTACTGTATATATATATATATATAAAATGAGTTACAAATCTGTAGAAATATTTAATTATTCGCTATAAAACTGGAACGACTTGCAAATTGTTATCAAAGCTTAAAATAAACAAAATAAACAAAACACACACACAGCGCCATTTTACCAATAAAACACACTACAATAATCTCTAATCTGCCCTCAGAACGGCTGACAAACAGCTAACATTAGCCGAGATGCTAAGCTAACCGGCTAGCTCTGCTAACGCGCCCGGCATGACTGAGCATTTGCGGGGCTCTGAATGAACCACCGCCGCTGTTCTCTACACGACATCCGCTACAGTCCGCGGTGTGACCCGAACCCATTATTCCGACCCGAGACGAGATGAACCGAAGCGAAATAAACCGAAATAGTCGCGTTAAAGCTGAGGGAGCCAGTGTGAGGAGGTACCTGAGCTCTCTCCACCAGCACTCCGCCGTCCTCCATGTTGGATTTAGACGCGATGACGTCGAGTGACGTCACACGCAGACGCACGCTAAAGAGCGGAACCGTTCAGGATTGGCATCTAAAAATAAAACGTTTAACAAAGATAAAACAATTTATTATTTCGAATTATGTGAAATAAAAATACTTGTTTTGGCATTTAAATTGTCGCTTAAAAAAATTATTAAACTAGATATTCCGTCCTCTATTAAACATACGCGAAAAGATGCCAACGCGTTCTAATGCGCATGCGCAAAACCAAACCGTCGCTGAGTATTAAGGTAAAGGAAAAGCGTGAGAAGGCTCCCCCTACAGGTGAAATCTGTATTACATGTTAATGAAGGCTTTGTCATGTTAATCAGAATTGATGCATTATAGAAGTAATAATAATTATTATTATGGTAATATTTTATTTCATTTTTACTATTGTTCATAATATCATTCATGCTTAGTGATTTAGTATGTATTATGTAAATGTTCATCTATTAAAATGCATAAAAAACCCAAACAAATTCCTGATTGTTACAGTGCTGATGTTTGGCTGAGATCTAGCCCATGAAACAGATTGCAGGATTTTTCTTTACATCTGCTCATGTGTTTTCCAGCCCACTGCTGCAATGCATCACTCCTCCCCCACCCTCTCCGCCTCTCTCTCTCTCTCTCTCTCCCCTCTCTCTCTCAGTCAGTGCTGTATCCTTCCTACCCCTCACATCATGCTATTCCTTCTCCGTCCGGATCCTTGGAAATGCGCACACTGGCCTCATTCAAGGAAGAAATAAAGGATTCGGGAAAAACACTACACCTGCATGAATAAAGCAGCGGATGCTGACAGAAGAAACAGAGGAGGTGTGATACAGGAGAATTGGAGAGGGATCCTGTGGCTCTGCTCCTAATCCACATGCACGGTGTGCAAGGTAGGCAGCATGAAGCACTGAGCAACTGAAGGACGCACTGCTTTTTCATTTGAATCATTTTTTGCAAGACAAGCAGTATTGTCTCAATCAAGGAATGAAGCCTCTCCTGAACTGAATGCATCATTTATCTGTACTGTAGATTTTTTTTGACTTAATGAACGATTTCTGGTTGGCAGAGAAACATATTTTTTGGTGAATCATCTACGGTTGCACCATATGACCATCTGGCATGAAGGATAACTGAAGCTGCGAAGATGGACCACCAAAAACGAAGAAGCAGAGCAGCTCTTAGTGTAATCACCGTGACCTGAAAACATCACCTATACTCATTAAAAAAAGATAAGAGCGGATTAAACATTCATGTTCGTGCACGTCCGTGCGGCTTTCCATCAGGTTTTCGGTCTCGGGACGATTTTGTAAGAAAGGGATCTTCACACATCCAGGTCTTCATGTAGGTCTCATTCACTCATCGTCCATTTTCATAGAGCAATAATAATATTTATAATAATTATAATAACAGTAAGCACTTCACCGGAATGTATCAACAACGTGAAACCAAAGACATGTAAAAAAAAAGTTGTGCAATCCACGCTTTTAATCTTCCATTCTCAATCTGTCACTGTGCGATATCTTTTTTTTTCATCTCCATTATCTTCATCTTCTTCTTCTCAGGTCAGTCGGATTTTCCTTTCTCACGTTCGCCGTCTCCAATCGCTCGTCTTCCGGGCTATGCACTCATCTCTGACTTTCTCTTTCCCTTAAACATCACAAACCTCAAAACGTCACAAGAAGTCTTCCATTACGGACAAGGACGGCACATCACATGTAAAGTGTAAGGTGTAACGATCGATTTCTGATCAGAGAATTTAAACGAGCAGCTGTGTTTTAGGCTAGTAAAACTAGCAACACGACGCTAACAAACAAACGAGAGAGTCCCGTCATTGCAAAATTTTTAAGCAAACAAAAAAAAATTTATCCGTATTCGGAAACTGATCGACGAGCGGCGCTTATCTGCTAAGCGTCTCGTGAACACGTTGTCGCTAGAGGTAGCTTTGCTAACAGAAGGAAACGTAAAATAAGGGATCGTGAGCGCTCCTGGACCACGTGGAGAAAGTGCACACTGCATTACTGTGGGAGAGTCGTCTGCCCCTGAAATCCACCGGACGCACACGGAGACCGTCTCATCTACAACAGCGTGTGTCTGAGTGTGTGTGCGTGTGTGTATACGTGTGTGTCCTTTTCCTCAGTGAAGATGACTGCGGTCCAGGTGATGTGGCTCCCGCTGCTGCTGCTGTTCGTCCTACACGGTGAGTGACCGTACACCGGACAAACCGCACTGTAATTCGTCCTGTACGCCGGGCAAGGCGAGACATAATTCATACAACGCTTATAATTTAATACCGGCTGCAGTTCAGAAACACGTTATCTCTTATCTGTATACAGGCTCTTAGTGTCTTTAACTGTACACGCTTAAAAGTTTTAGAACCCTTATGAAGTTGTTCTAACGTTTATCATTAAGTGTTTCCAGGAGAATCGTTATCAGGAAGTTAATAATCCTTAAATTATCCCTCACTGGACAAACTTATAGAACCCTCGAAGAACCCTTTTGTCTAAGAGTGTGTTTGTGTATTAAGTGAGTGTATTAAGACTTTAAATTATTGCATATTCTTTTATTTGTAGATTTTTAAGCCTTTTGCATTCTAGTTACTTGTTTTGCTATTTGTTTAATAAACACATATAGAGCTCAGGATTGTACAGTACAGAGTGACATTTCCTTTTTTTTAGCACTTAATAGGCAAAAAGATGAACTGAACTTTAATTAATTTTAACCAACTATACAAACTTGACTGAGCAAAAAGTAAAAAAAAAAAATCACATAATCAGATGTTTTCAGTTGTTTCAATGACCTAATAATAATAATAATAATCATAATAATAATAAATATGATTATTATTATAATAATAAATATGATTATTATTATTATTATTATTATTATTATTATTATTATTATTATATAATATACTCATTTTAAAAGTTCTACATTTTTGTGACATCATTCCGATATTCCTGTACTGGTAAAATTGACATGTTATGAAAGTAATGATAACTTTGGTTCTACCTGATATATCCGAAATCCCAAATATTTGATTTGATTGTTTGAAATGCGAACACCTCCATTAACACACACCAGCATATGAACACATACACTAGTACATTTGTTTATTAAGTTGTTCTGTGTTGCCAGCATGTATCTGTGTCACTTGAGTTTTAGGTTTTAATATCAAAGTTGTTTCCTATAACGGTTCGACTGCTACATAAATCATTTACCTCATTTTATACATTCAACATCTTTACAGTATTATAATAACAGATGTATTTCCCCTGTTATTGCTGAAGTACCTACAGAGGACCTTATCGCTCGTTCCTCACGCCGAGGACATAAACGACATAATCTTAATAGCATTTTTACAAGCACTCATATGACAAAAACTCTATATTCAGCATATCATACACTCAGTAAACCCATGCATGTGTGTACCGTAAGCTCTTTGGTCTGTGCAGGGTGCCAATACATAATGACACACGGTGTATGACTTACTTCTCATGAAATGACCTTGACCTGTCTATCTGAATCTCTGTTCTGATCTGTGTTTTACTCATCTGATGCATGATTCTACGTGTGTGTGTGTGTGTTTATATGTATGCTGTATATATGAAGGGCCACGCCCTGTGTGTTGTCCAGTAATCTCATGAAACAGCTGCTGCAATTGTGTTACTGAGAGATAGAGAGAGAGAGAGGGACAGTTTTCCTTTGTCCTTCCTTGTCCTTTAATCCCTCCATCCTAAATAACTCTGTATATAACTTCTGTGTCTAGTCTACGCCGGGTCTAGACCGCAGGCGGAAGTGTTGTGAACATTACTACACTTGCGCTGGTGTCTTTGTGTCGCTCTGCAGGTTTTTTGTCGTAATATAAACAATGGTGATTAAATGTGAGCGGATCTTGTCGGAGCTGGAGATGCATACTTACTTACTTCCTTACTTTTATTTTATAGCTGTAAACCTGTAAAAGATGAAGAAGCTGGAAATACGCGGCTGTCAGATAGAACGATCATAGTTGTTGCGACGTGTAGTTACGTTTGTGTGTTGGTGCACAGCAGGCTACGCTGTAGGATACGTGTAGGGTACACGCCTGGTTTACACGTGATTCAGAGGCATAAATGAGCCTTTCAGCCCAGTTCTCTCTTTCATAATGTGTGCTACAGATCATTACTAGTTGACGGTTCATGATAAGCCGTGATTAACGGCGCGTCTCAGGGCGACACAGTATTCCCTGAGCAGGAACATGGCTTCTCCACACTGTACTTTCCTTAGTCTTGACTTTAACGCCTCTTTGCTTGCTAAAGCTAATGATGTCAGAGTGTTTCTGAGGGACAGAAGGACAGGATTTGTCTGGAAGAAATTCCCAAATCCCCAACCCTGTTATATAATCCGATCTAAAGCTGCACACATGCGAGGAGTGACGGTTAGAGGATGTGGAATACACTCGCATCACACATCACTGAGGCCCATCGTTTCCCTCACACACCATCCATCACTAAAGAGGATCTTCAGATGTCGGAAGCCTTAGAAGCCGTTTCCTCCGCAGTGTTGAAGAGCGGTCCGATTGTTTAATGTCTTTCGCTACGCGGAACTTTTCCAACACCAGACCTCCGTCTTACTCACTTTTACTTAAAGCATTATTCATAATATACATTAAAACCGTCATAAATACTCCAGTACTGCTGTAACAATTTCACATTTACTCGGAAGCCCAATATTTAATTATATATACTGTATATATACATGACTATACTCACTGTATGTCTCAAAGGAACGGGAATCATCAGGGACGTCCCGATACGATAATATCACGATACCAAGCGCGGATTTGTTTTGTATTGCGATTCTATAATCATAATTTTATAAATATCCTGATTCAATATTATTTTTTAATTTTGTTACAATTCTGAGCAAATTTAGCAAATAATTAGCTCCTACCACATGGCCTTGCCAATGTGTGAATAGTTTAGAGAGTGCCACCTGCAGGATTATTGAGGAACTGTAACATTTTACCACCTCAAATGCAAACATATAAATAAAAAATGAATAAAAATAATTTGATTTTAAGGTTAGTGCTGCGATACATGAACTTCCACATAAAAAAATCTGCATCAATCTCACCAATCTCTAATATCTAACATTATATCTAATTCTGTAATGCTCTTGCTTACACACTTTACTTTTTGGATTGGTATTATAATTGTGTCTTCGTCTTTGGAAAAATAAAAGTGATTTATTTAACTAGCTATGATTATAATAGTTATCTAAAATAATAGTTATATAAATTATCTAAAATCTGATATTATAAAAGTGATCTATCTATCTATCTATCTATCTATCTATCTATCTATCTATCTATCTATCTATCTATCTCATGAGTAAATAAGCCTTGTTCCACTCAGATGAAAAAACTCCCTCATAAATGTTTATTGTAAGAGATAGAATAGGGTTATTTTTATGTAGCTCTGAGCTTTTTATTTTCTCTAATGAACATGACTCACTCTCTTTATAAATCTACTCATTTTACTGTAATATCAGGGTCACTGACCTGGTGAAATAAAAGAGTATAAATTATCCCAGTCAATAGTGGCATCCCATTCACTCCATCCCTTGTTCACGCACGCACACACACACACACACACACACACACACACACTCGCACAAACATGCACACACACACACTTGCACACACACACACACACACTCGCACAAACATGCACACCTGCCATCTGGCTTTAATGTGCCTGCTTCTGTAAACATTCGTCTTGTAGCTATTGTACTAAAGAGATTTTAAGCTAAATTATACGTCTGTTAAAAATACACCATCATTTCACACCACTGATTACTAACGAACACAAATATTATTATTATTATTATTATTATTATTATTATTATTATTATAGAGTCGAGAGAGGAAATCAAAAAGCTCTTTAAGAGATAAAAGAAGAAAATGAGCCTCAGATCATAAGAGTTTAATCTTGAACTTTCGCTAGCTTGCTGTTAAGAACATGCTAGCCGCTAGGATTATGTCACATTTTAGGTCATGTTAAAAATTAACCATTTAAAAGTTTTATTATGTGGAGTTACACTACAAGTTGGTATCTATTCTGACCTTGTCTGCTATTCTGACCTCGTCTGCTATTCTGACCTTGTCTGCTATTTCATCATGAACAGCAAGTTAGAATGAAAAAACCAACGTGAAATTCTGCCACAGAGACGTTTGATGTGATTCGCCAAGTTTACTACAACACTGCGATGACTTATTCACGTGGCACGTGCGCTTCAAGAGCTGAAGAACATCCCTGGAAGGTGAGGGATCAGGAAGACCTTCAACGAGCTCAAACCCCCCAAAATGTTGAAACCATTCAGTAACTTGTGCACGATGATCGTCAGAGGACAATACGCAACACTGCTGCCGTCGTCGGTGTGTCATATGGAACAGTTCACACAATCCCTACGTGTGATTTGAACTAGTTCGTCACGAGGCTGCTGACCCAGGAACAGAAGGAACATCACATCGAGGTCTGCCAAGAACTCCGTCTTGTCATAGATGACCGGTCCTTCATGTCCAGGATCATTACCACTGACAGGTGTTGGGTGCGACCCTGAGACGAATTTAAGACGTGATGAGCAACATTAGCAGGGTGCCTAATTTGGCTAAATGGTGATATCAGAGATGATCAATCATAAGGAATCATGTTAATGTTGTAAACATTAAAGCACTTTTTGTAAGTCGCTCTGGATAAGAGCGTCTGCCAAATGCCTAAATGTAAATGTAAATGTAAATAAGGACTAAAATAGTGTCAGGGTAATGAATCCTGATAAAGTGTAAATCTTACAGCATTCATGCATTTATTCTATAGAGCGCTGCATCCAAAAGGGAGTATTTGGGTCTGCTGGAGAAGAATAAAGCTAATTTGGCTGACGTAAGATTTCTGTAGACAACTAAAGAAATGTTAAAGTTGTTAAATGTCAAAGTATTTCCTCCCTAAACTTATATAAATGGACTTCATTAGCTCGCTAATATACAGGACAGCAGTGTTCCTGCGTCAGTCAGTAAGTCATAAAGGAAGCAACGCTGTTCAACAATCACATCTCACGTCTACGTTCCCCCGTGTCAGCTCTTTTCCTCCCAGCCCGAGTGAACGCTCGTCCTATTCGAGTCTCCATTAGTGATTCAGTCGATACACACCACAAAAGGCTTTTAAACCCAGAACAGAGAGAGGAGCTCAGGATCCTTCAATTGGCCCCTGAGGTGTCTCTCTCTCTCTCTCTCTCACCCACAGACACACACACACGCACACACACACACACACACACACACACACAGCTAAACACTAAAAGCTAAAAGCCTGTCACATACATAAAGCTCTATAATTACATCATTAGTGAAAATAAAGATTTCTCGGAGTGATACGAGTGATTGTGCGTTTAGATCAGTAAAGAAGTCTGTAAATCTCTGACAATAAATAGAATCATTTGGAATTTTCACACTTTATTAAAACTATGAAGTAAAAAATAGACAAAAAGTGGGTATTGTGTATAATATTTACAGCAACATTATGTACAGTAACATCGCTCTACATACAGTATATTGTACAGACTTACACAGGAGTTAACAAGAATGTCTGGATATAAATAATAATAATAATAATAATAATAATAATAATACATTTATATAAAGTAAGCAATTTATGACAGAAAATTAATCTCTAAAACACCACGTCTACACCGCCTCCACTTCGATGACCATTACATTTTTTTAATTGTCATGTTTCGTAACTAAATACTTTGTGACACAAGTGAGCTCGTGTTGTCCCTTATGTTTACCTTCCCTTATAAACACTTGTTCCCATACCAGGTTCTCTTTATTTATTCTAGTAATTAATAATTTGGGCCGGGGTAGCTCAGTGGTTAAGTCTTTTAACCCTCAGATGTGTAACAAAAAAAAAAAAAAAAAAGTAAGTTGCTCTGAGTGAGGGTGTCTGCTAAATGCTTAAATGTAATAAGACAAAGAAAACCCTAACTGTAAAGAGGCGTAAACTTCTCTGTTCAGAAGAGGTTTTCCCTTTGACACAGCACTGACACTGGAGACTCCTTCCACTGATGTTACACAAACACGTTCGTCCATCTTCGTTAACAAACTCTTGCTATAGAAATCCTAATAGATCCTAATAGCCTTGAACATCACTGTTGTTATATTTGAAAACATAATGTCTCTTTATTTAAGTATAAAACAGGATCTAATTTCCTAAGTTTGTATAAATGGTTGTGAGGTCCTGAAACGGGTCCTTGGAAGGAAAGTGACTTTTTATTTCCTGGCTGCGTGTGTTTGTAGCCCTTATTCACAAGAGCAAAGTGACGACGCCGTTATTTAGCTGCAGTAATGTGTTTCCTCAATGATTCCCGTGTGATTTGAGACGTTACGGTGAACTAACGAGACCTAGAGAGATTAATTACACGGAGCAGGTGGAAATAAACCAGAAGCAATTTAAAATAAATAATGGTACGGGGGTGTGGCTACATCTAGAGCAGGTTTACTGGAGTAAACAAAGTCTCAATGACAGAATGGTTATAATTTCATGAATGAATAATAGAATTGATCAAATTCCACTTTTTATAGTGAACAATAAAAAAATGACACTGTTATAAACACGAACAGCAAAAAAACACATTCGGAATTTACAATCTGCTGCATAAGAAGAAATTTACAGTAATTATTTTATATCCTAAATATTCTTTAAAACTTAAGAGGAAACAAGCTGCAGAATCAAAGAGATGAGACAAGATAGATGGAGGAATTTTTTTTTTAAAGAAAATGAAAAACAGAGAGAAGCCGTCGTGATGAAGGTTGACTTTCCATCACAGCTATGTTTTCAGCCTGCAGTGACGCAGGTTCATCAACACTCTGCTCCATCTGCGAAACGCCACTGAGTGTGTGTGTGTGTGTGTGTGTGTGTGTGTGAAAAAGGATGGGGGAGGGAATATCTGTATCTGTGTGTGTGTGTGTGTGTGCCTGTTAAATCTTTCCAAGGACAGACAAGGACAAACAAGGCTGGTTTTCTCTCACTGGTAAAATATTAAGTAGTCAGTTCAGATTTAGCTACATGACCACTGTCTTTATCTGTCTTTATCACACACACACACACACACACACACACACACAATTTATATAGTTTATATATGTATTTATCCTTTTTACGATACAGTTGCAGTCAAAAGTTTCTACACCCATCATGACCCTGAATGTCATGGCATGTACGGTTAGCGCATGTAACCCAATCAGCTAATCTTAGCGCTAAATACAGCGGTACCTCGGCATACAAGCTTAATCCGTTCCGGAGGCGAGTTCTTAAGAGGAAATTATATATAGACACTTGTACTTATTGTAAAACGTATTTTCCCATAGAAAATAATGTAAGTGCAGATAATCCGTTCCAGCCACCCAAAAATATTCAATTTCCAAAACTATAAACATATTTTTTTGCATAAAAAAACAATAAAAAAGGTTGGAAAGTAAATTAAGTAAAATATAAAATAAATAAACATTAAAGTTCACTTAACCTTAATTCTTGATTCCTCTTGTCATCGTCTGCTTTAAATACCAAACAAAAAGTGGCTCCCCTTTCTACTTGTTACCATCCTGGCTAACATTTTAGTGGCCCATGGTGCTATGTCCACACCAAATCTTGCACAAAATGCAAAAAAGCACAACAAACAACCCCACCAAAAAAAGGAAAATGGCTTTGCTTGGCTTTCCATGACGTAAAAGCTTTGTATGGGACATCAGTTCTTAAGGTGAAAATTTATGAGGTGTCCATTCGTATGACAAGGTTACTCTAATAAATCCTGTTAGTATTAATATTAAATAATAATAAATAAATAAATATTGTTAGTATTTATAGTGTTTTCTATTTTCCTACTTTTCTCACATATGAGAAACTTGCTTTACATGTTTGCACACATCACTTGAAAGTATTAACATAGACGAACCAATGAGCTACAAAAGACAGTATATTCAGCTTCACGCTATTGGGTCAGATAATAAAATAAGTTACATACTCCCTGCTGAGTTGGTTATTTTAATCCTTAAAAATAGGACATGGACTGGAGAGGAGAATGTCTGGTCACTTTATTTAAAGGCCATAATTCAATCATTTTCATCAAGTGATAGCATGCTTTAAATACATCGTTGTTCTGATTAATGAGCATTACTGGAACAAACCACAAAATATAATCTGAGATAAAATCCCTGCTACAGAATAGGGATTTACTGCAGCAGGAATGTCGCTGCTTAACCTTTAAACATCCACAGACTGGAAGACACATTACATTTGAAAAGTTACAAATAGGTATAGAGACCACGCCTCCTCTGAGATAGACAGGTATAGAGTCCACGCCTCCTCTCAGACAGACAGGTATAGAGACCACGCCTCCTCTCAGACAGACAGGTATAGAGTCCACCCCTCCTCTCAGACAGACAGGTATAGAGTCCACCCCTCCTCTCAGACAGACAGGTATAGAGTCCACCCCTCCTCTCAGACAGACAGGTATAGAGTCCACGCCTCCTCTCAGACAGACAGGTATAGAGTCCACGCCTCCTCTGAGATAGACAGGTATAGAGTCCACGCCTCCTCTGAGATAGACAGGTATAGAGTCCACGCCTCCTCTCAGACAGACAGGTATAGAGACCACGCCTCCTCTCAGACAGACAGGTATAGAGTCCACGCCTCCTCTGAGATAGACAGGTATAGAGTCCACGCCTCCTCTGAGATAGACAGGTATAGAGACCACGCCTCCTCTGAGACAGACAGGTATAGAGACCACGCCTCCTCTCAGACAGACAGGTATAGAGTCCACGCCTCCTCTGAGACAGACAGGTATAGAGTCCACGCCTCCTCTCAGACAGACAGGTATAGAGTCCACGCCTCCTCTGAGACAGACAGGTATAGAGACCACGCCTCCTCTGAGATAGACAGGTATAGAGTCCACGCCTCCTCTGAGATAGACAGGTATAGAGTCCACGCCTCCTCTGAGATAGACAGGTATAGAGACCACGCCTTTTCTCAGACAGACAGGTATAGAGTCCACGCCTCCTCTGAGACAGACAGGTATAGAGTCCACGCCTCCTCTGAGACAGACAGGTATAGAGTCCACGCCTCCTCTGAGACAGACAGGTATAGAGACCACGCCTCCTCTCAGACAGACAGGTATAGAGTCCACGCCTCCTCTGAGACAGACAGGTATAGAGACCACGCCTCCTCTGAGATAGACAGGTATAGAGACCACGCCTCCTCTCAGATAGACAGGTATAGAGGTCACACCTTCTTCAATGAGAGACAGATATAGAATCCACGCCTCCTTCTCTGAGATAGACAGGTATAAAGGCCATACCGCCTTCACTGTGATTGACAGAGATAGAGGCCACACCCCTCCTTGACTGAGACAGACATAGAGGCCACGCCTCTTTTACTGTGATTGAAAGTCATAGAGGCCAAGCCTCCTACACTGAGACAGACAGGTATAGAGTCCATGTCTCCTTCACTGTGATTGACAGACATGGAGACGCACTGTCTCTTTTGCTTTCTTTCTTTCTTTCTTTCTTTCTTTCCTTCTTTCTTTCTGTCTCTCTCTCTCCAATCATTTTGACATGTATTTCCTTTGTAACCTATTGTTCTATTCTCAGAACATTTCAAGGTCTTCCAGGTCTTTCTTTACAAATCGAGCAGCTGCGGCAATTCAAGCGTGTGTGTGTGTGTGTGTGTGTGTGTTTGTATTTCTCGACATATTTGGTTTTTTACATTTTCCCTCCTTCCTCATCAGTACCTAACAGTGTTCTTTTATTCATTTTAAACGATTTAAGGTAAACTTATAAAATGCTAAATGCTAGCTAAACCAGTATTACTGAAACAAATGTATTATTTATTTAAGTATTTTTTGTAGTAACTGTTACTCAACAACTATGTGCCAGTTAACGAGCCCTAGTTATTACCACACTTATACACAGTCTCAAGTTGTTTTCTAGTTGCCTAGCAACACCGTTCTCTCAGATCTCTCATCCCGCGGTAACTTTACAGTCTATAGCTCAAGTGGAACCATTTCATCACAAAGTTAGCATGATGCTTATGACTAGCGATGAGTATAAACACACACATTATTTACAGTAATGATGTTCTAACTCTGTGTCTCTTTTCCCCTTCTTCCTCTTCTGATTGTCGTATTGATGCGGCTACCTGTGGTGGTGTTTCTGCTCTTGTTCATCTCTCTTTATCCTTCTGCTCTTTCCTTTTAATATCCACACACACACTTTACACACACTTAAGCCAGAGTCAAATCAGCGGTGATTTACGGTGCTACAGGAGTGCAGCGCTAGTCACTAGTCGCTGTAATAGCACTGGCGGCGGTGAAGCTGATGTTGTGTGCCATTTGTGATCTGTTTCTCAAAGAAAGAGCTAAACACCCGTCCAGAGGTCAGAGGTTGAAGGTAGAACACTCGGTGATGCAGGTGTGTTCCTCCCGGCCCACGTATGCAACCCCCATCACATATATAGACACCTGCATCTATATATGACAGTGAATCGGTAACATAGAGGAAGCGCTGCAGGCTGATGCGCACTAGCATCGCTCAATGCTAACAGTTTATTTCCCCTCAGAATCCCCCCTATTTAAGGAGTAGTGTGAACAATCTTGCCGGGGTCCAGACTCTAGCAGAGGAGCCTTACAGTCTGGGATCTCATCCAACATTCTGTTTCTATCCTCAGTAGACTAATAGACATGACCAGGTATTGATCTTGGGTTAGCATAAGAGTCCATCAGTTATCAAACACTAGCACACAGATATATAACGTCAGATTTCAGTTTTAAAACCTTATGATTACCTGAAACATATTCTAGAGAATGAAAGCTAATCAAGCTTGAGTGAGGGCTAACGTAGCAAGTGAAAGCTAATCTTATTACTGAAATCTAATCCAACCAGTGAAACCTAACCTAACAAACAGAAGCTAATTTGCTTACAGAAACACAATCATGTGTGAAAGCTAGCATAGTGAATGAAAGTTACCGACTGAGGGCTGTTGTACCAGGGGAAAGTAAAGCTAACCTAGCAAAAGTCAAGAGTGTAAGCTAATCCAGCAGCGCGGAAACTCCAGTCTAGCTAATGTAAGCTAATGTAGTGGATGAAAGTTAACCTAGTGATTGAGGGCCAAATTAGCAAGGGAAAGCTAATCTATTCAATTCAATTCAATTTTATTTGTATAGCGCTTTTAACAATTGTCACTGTCGCAAATCTAAAGAACTAATCTAGTGAATAAACCCAGCCTAGGGAACAAAAAAGCTAATAAACCTACTCTAGTCCTTTCTGATGGACACTGATTCATCTGAAACACAGCTCAGACCCGTGACAACATTTCCTATCTGTTTTTGATAACTGTTGGAGTTTGGGAAGTCTGAGGTTAAGCGGCAGGATCAGCTCGAGCTGGTGAGTTAATGATGAACGAATGAAACGTTAGAGTGAGCTGAGACTGTAAGGATGAAGGTAAGTGTGTGTCCCTGCGCAGTCTGGCTCCTGGCACGTCCAACCTGCTAATTCGGACAAGTTTTGGCAATAATGTGAGAGGAAATAAAATATGCTCTGCCTTGGATAAAAAAAAAAAAAAAGAAGAAGAATCCCAGCATGCACTATTCTGAGTGACGGGAGCACGCACGAGAAACCATCAGACCCTGCAACAAAAAAAATAATAATAAAGTGGCTGAGACTAGATAATGCCTGCGCCCCAGAATGAGTCTGAGAACATAATGGATGGGCCACAACACTAACGTATGACCTGCATCAATACTGATCACGTCAGAGTGATTCATTATTAATCAAGCTGACTGGACTTCTGAGGCTTCAGCCATCAGCTCATACTTTAACGCTGTAAAATGTACCCATTAATAATGTACGAGTCTTAATGCTAATGCGGTTTAAAAGTCCAGTCAGCTTGACTTGAGGTCTACAGACATGCGGTAGAGACGTGTGTATGTGTGTGTTAAATCAGTGATGGAGTGTGTGTTGTGCTCGTAGCTCGGCTCGTCAGCCCAGCATGTGTGGAGGTCGACTCGGACACAGAGGCCGTGGCAGGAAAAGAGTTCAAGCTGGGCTGCATTTCCTGTAAGATGCGAGGCGAGGTGGATGCCTCGGCCACCGTCGACTGGTGGTTCATGGCGAAAGGAGAGCGCGAGTTTACCCACGTGAGTGACTTTACAATCATGATGACGTGAAGAGAAAATTAAATAAAAACAAAACATAAAGAATTTACACGTCTTATTGAGCGTCCAGTTTTCATAGAAAAATATCGTTAATGTGTTTTGTGGGTGTGTCATTTTTTTGCGCTACAGATCTACAGCTACGCCGACATGTCCGGCGAAGTGATGGACGAACGCTTCGCGGGGCGTGTCGAGTGGGCGGGCAGTAAAAACACGCTGGACCTGCAGGACGGAACTCTAAACATCCTCAACGTCACTTACAATGACACCGGGACGTACCGCTGCTACTTCGACCGCACGCTCTCGTTCACCTTCTATGAGCATCGCACCAACGCCACCAAGTTCATCACCATCAACGTCGTGGCCAAAGGTGAGAACAAAACCACAGGGGGTCAAGAACAACCAAGAACATCCATGTTCTCAGAAAACTGCAATTGAGTTGATTAATTGGGAAAGGGGGTGGAGCAGAGCAGCTCAGTTCCATTGTGGGTGGAGCTTATTTTAGAAGACTGTATAAAAAGAACTGGACAAACCCTAGGTGCCATCACCCATAGGTTTTCTAAAGAGTGGTTTCGAAGCTCAGCTGTGGAAGCTCTGGTGGTCACCATCTTAACAGGAGCTGACTCCCACTAAATCCCGGTTAATCCAGAAATGGGCAAATGGGCGGAGCAAACAGAGCCTACCTGTAGCTACCTGTAACCCTACATGTGCCAACTTTTATTGTTGTAGGCTAAACTACAACGGTGGCAGACAGTTAGCGGTTTGACACCTGCGCTGTCCGTCCGTCACTCAGCCACACTCCTAATTTAGCATAATTTTATGGCTTAATATAATTTTAATTGATAAGTTACATAAATATTCATGTACTGTATGTATGTGTGTGTGTGTGTGTAGAGACCCGTGGCATGGCCTCCATCCTGTCGGAGGTGATGATGTACGTGTCTATCATCGGGCTGCAGCTGTGGTTATTGGTGGAGATGGTTTACTGTTACAGGAAAATCGCCGCTGCTGGAGAGGAAGCGCTGAGAGAGAGCGCGTGAGGAACACACACACACACACACACACACACACACACAAACACTTTAGTTTAATCTAATATATACTTTGACTTATTACTATCCACATATTTTTGTTTGATTTTTAATTATTTTTAATTTATTGGTAAATTTGTATATTCTATGTGTTACTTAATATGCAGCAGTTTTTATTGCTTTATTTATTTAATAATAAATATTAAATAATCAAGTCAAATCAACAATCAAATGCAACACAATGTGAATAGTTTGATTTATTATTTTGCTGATTTACTGGATTTATGCTTGATGTGTGTGTGTGTGTGTGTGTGTGTGTGTCCTGATAAGCTCCCCTTTGTCCTGATTCTTTTCTCTTCTCCTCTCCCCAGGGCCGAGTATTTAGCCATCACGTCTGAGAGTAAAGATAACTGCACCGGCGTGGCTGTGGCCGAGTAACATACACATCCACGCACACAAATATACACAGGTGTGTTTACCAACCATGTTAACACACATGCACACATTTTTATTATTCACCACAGATAAGAACAGAGACGAGGTTACTCAGGGTCATTCAGGGTCTTCTGTATAGTCAGTCACAGTCAGTCGTACCTAGACAAGGGCATCTGGAGAGCCATGGAGAATGACAAAAGTGCCGTTGCAGAGCAACAGCGACACCTACAACATAATACGAGTCGTTATAGCAGGCTACAGCAACCGTGTGCTTCAGTCCCCTACAGCACCCACCGTATCAGTCATGTGCACTAGCTTGACCTGACACCATTTGACATTTGCCATCCAAAATCCGAAGAAGGGCAGGACGGTCATTTACATTACCCTGGCCTTGCATTCTCAGGAATTAACGCTACCATGAGGGAGCATAACTTCATAACATCATAGGTGGTTGCCACTTCAGCTTCTGGCTGGAACTAGGCGTGAGAGTCTACGCTGTTGGCCTTCAGCTGATGCTTTGACACGTTAACCTTCACAGGGACCATGTTGTACCTTGAGGTGGTCACCCTGTTGGACAAGGCCACCATGTTGACCTTCATTAAAAGTCTGATGAGCTGGCCACCTTGAGCTTCACAGGGACCTCACCTCGTCCAGAAGCTGGGATTTGAATTTCACCTTGTTGACTTTAACAGGGATCAGGGCTGTTGAGGTCACCACGTTGACCTCCACCAAGCGCAGGGTTGTTGAGGTCAGGGGAGAGTCAGGTGCCATCATAGAAAGGCAGAACGTCCAAGGAAGGAAGTGAATCATGTGAAACGCTGCTATTGAAATTCCGTCACTGCTGTCTCGCAACTTGTCTGCTGCATCCTCTTTGGGGTCTAAAAGCCTTTCACAGATAAGGAGAGATGCAAATGTTGCAAATGCAGGCTCCTCTTTATCAGACATCATGGTGCAAACAAACACGGACTAAGCTAGGAAATGAGATTGCAAAAGTAAGAGCTAAGCAATAACTTGATAGACAGAAGAGCTGCTGGACAAAGATGAACTGAAGCCACAGAACTTTTAAATAAAAGATTTAAATGAATCATTTGACATTATTACAATATTAGCTGTTTTATATACATAAAAGGTCATGTGACACAATTTTAATTTAATTTAATTCAATTTAATTTTATTTGTTTAGCGTTTTTAATAAATAAAGCTTTAGAGAATCCAAAGAAAATTATGTGAAAAAAAGTGTACAAATCCGAATGATTAGACTGTCCCCGCAGTGTGCAGTGCTGTTGGTTATGTATATAAGGTACTGTTTGCTCTGTCATGGAGTTGGTACGTGAAGCAGTGACGACAAAGATTAATCTTATTGACCTTGGCTTGATTTTCAGGAAAATTCACTTTCTGACTCTTTACCACAAAGACCTTCACCTGGTTTCCCTTCACCATGGAGACGATCTGCACCTGACCTACCTTCACCTGGTTCACTTTGTCCCTGAAATCCATCCTTCCTTCCTCCCAGGCTGTGGCTTCCTCCACGAGCACGAGGATGTGTGTGTTTAAACACAGTCCACACACGGGCAGCGTTTCATTTCACCAAAGAGCCCCCAATAGTGCACTGAAGTACAGAGACGTACAGACTGAATGCCAGCAGGGGCTCTGACGAATAAATACAAATAAATTAACAAAATAAATATATATCTGGTATAAGAGCACAGCATGAATACTGTAAATGTATCCTTCACATAGACACAGTCGATCGTATATACAACTCGAGCTGTACATACAGTATGTATCTGAACCTTTTTTTTTCATTTCCACGGGCGCAATTTATATGCAACTTACGGAAGTGTTAATGAGCATCAGGCACGTTAACCGTCTTCACTTTAAACATCAGATTTATAAATGTGACCGAATGCTAACACGACGATGCTAAAGTAGCTAACCTTTTGCTACATGACGTTAAAGGGATTCTTCTTTTCTCTCACCAAGGCTAACAATGAACGAAAGCTAACACTGCCTAGCGAACTTCTTGCTTAGCTCACCGATGGGAATTAGCTTGAGTAACACTCGATAGCCATGTTAGCATATTTGAGACTGTAGAATGGTTTGATTACAATCAACTGCAGTAAATGAAAAAAAAAAAATCATAAAGAAATGCTAGCAAGTCTCTCTCTCTCTCACACACACACACACACACACACACAAACACACAGAACATAGTGTAGAGAATGTGTGTAGGAAAATGCTAACGCCCTACAACATGATGCTAATGTCTCAGTCAGCTGTCTCAGTTAAGGGATATTTCAACTTTGTGAAAAAGCTATATAGCTAAACAAAAAAAAAAAAAAAAGCGTACACTGCCAATTAGCATGATTGTAGGGTTACACCTGTTAAGACTAATGCTAATAACATTCTGGTAATTTATGCTAATGTAGCGGAACTCCCAGTTCATGTCTGACAGGCTAAAACAAACCACAGCTAGCACTGCAAGTTAGCATGTTATTAATTAGCATAACCATTCACAAGGAGCCTTTTCTAAGTGCTAGCCATGTTAGCTTGACCCTGGTTTAACTATCCCTTTAAGCATATTTTCACATTTGTATGACCGTATAAATCAGATTACAAGCTAAAAAGAATCTTGAGCAGCTAGCATCTAGAAGTTAGCAATTAGCCTAAAGCTACATGCTGCTAGTTCCTTCAGTGGGACTTGCACACATACATACAAGTGTGTCTGAAGGTGAACCCATTCGAGCACCCGGATGGGACTTGTTGGTGAGAAGTGTAATGCTAATAATGTTAGCTGTGTAAAATCTAACAGGAAGCTGCATGATACTGAGATCTGAAATTGTAAATCCGTACACGAGTCTTTTATTCTGCATGAAACATTCCAGTGCGAAGAAAAAAATAAAATAAAAACACGAAAAATTATCTTGATGATGTTGTTTGGTGGGGGTGCCAGCAAGGGGCGCTGTAACACTGCCACACCCTCACTGCCTTTACACACACACACACATACACGGATACACACACGGCTATGTGCTGGTAACGGGTTCATGAGTCACCTTAATCTGTTCATCTGCGTCTGTTTTATACAAATTTTGGGAATAATATAATATACATACGTTTGGGAATAAGAGCAAGATATTACTGTTCACATGTCGCTAAATCTTCTTGTGCGCAAACGATCGCTTGTGGCTTTGTACATCACTAGCGTGAACACAGTTTTGCGCTCTTCTGCTTACAGCGTTTAGCGTTTCCTCTTAAACATGTGAAAGATTCATGTTTAGCTAACTGCTAGCTGTCTTAGCTATCACAGAGCCAAGTTAGATCGCTGTGTGTTAAGCTTCCCGTAAGAGTGCTGGCTGTTGCTAAGCACTGCTAATGTCTGTTAAGTTTCTCAAACTAGCCAAGCTAGTTAGCTAGGTTTATGAAGTGAAGCTAGCTATATGTAATGCTAACTGATGACCAGCACACGCAGGATAAGCTAATGAACAGGGACAGTTTTATAGCCGAGCGAAACAGATTTTGATCTCAGACTAAACTCACTAGTGATTCATAAGATTTTTAACCGCGCGATCATGTGGTGAGAAACGCTAACGTTTTGGGTCACTGTGATAATAAACAACGTGTTAAATGTTCATCACGTTCATCAGCCTCACCGTTACAGTCTGTAGAAGCATCAAAAGGAGCTGATAAAACCAGTAACGGGTTAGCTAACCGCTCTCTGCCTGTTAGCAAAGTTAGCATGAGTGTTGATGTAATGAGAGTTGGGCTGCTCACACACACACACACACACACACACACAGTTTTCAGCCTCAACACACCGATCTAACGTATGCACTTCATGTATAAATAAAAATGTTGCTTGCAAAATAAATAAAAACAGACTATAGTAAATAAATAAATGAATAAATAAATAAATAATTAAAGTGTCTCTGGTTAGTTTTATTTCCTTGCAGTGTCTCAGTGTCTGATGGGCTGGTAAATGAAGGCGTTTAGGCGATCGATGTGTAAAGAAGACTTCAGTCACAGTTCGGTGATGAGACTCTCAGTTGCAGTAAGACATCTGATCGGTGCGAACGTCCAGCCCTGACCTCGCTACAAGACATTTCCACATGTTTGGGCCGTTAAAGGAGTTCCTGGGAGGCCAGTGTTTCAGACGTGAATCACACAGACAGTCCGATCACGGCTCCGGCGTACTGAGAAAACTTTCTACCTTGATGGTGTCCAAGCTCTAGTGAGACACTGGGACAAGTGCATAAGTGTATCAGAGGATTATATAGAGACATAAAGGAAGTTTTTACTCTCAGAACTGTGGTCTGTTCTCTCATTTCAAATATTTATAAGTATATCATATATAAATAGATATTAATACTGGGGATTATAAGTGAGAGGTAAGTCCTCCCTCGGCCCAGATGTGTGTTTGTGTGTCTGTGTTTCCGGCTCATGTCTCTGCTCACAGTTTATACACCACTGTTTTTTTAATTATTATCACTGATATTCCTCTGATTTTGTGTGTGTGTGTGTGTGTGTGTGTGTGTCGGCTCTCTGTTTTCATTCATACGGTCTTTAATTGAAGCCAGTAAAATAAAGCTTTGGACTAAATGCACTAGATGGCGCTCTGAGTCCCTGAACGCCGCAGTGAGACATCCCATAGGTGGACTCACACACACATGGATATGAGACAAACCCTTTTCTGCGTTTCTTAAAACTAACTACATTAAAGTATAAACACTTGTGAATCTCGTCACAATGACAACCTTATGACAAAAACACGCTCAGGACACACAGGGTCTTATTTCCCTAACGTTTCTAGTTTTATTTGTTTTGCCATTGAAATCAGTTCTTTACAGCAAAGTCGCACTTCCTCCTTCAGAATAACGCAAATAAATACAACAGTGAAAAGAGAGGAAGAGAGAGAGAGAAGGAAGAAAGGAGTAAAATGTGATGTGAAAGGAGGAGTGCAAGATGAGGAACAGCAGTAACAGACATCTTTGCTAAAAATAAAAAATAAATAAAAAGGAAAATGCACAACACACACAGCAGCTAAAATTGTACGAAAACAACACAAAGTTTGAAACGCTGACACACACATTGGAGGGGCGGGGATGGGGGTGGACAGGGGCGGAGCAGGGTGGGCGTCCCTTTTTAGCCTTTGCTCTGATTGGTCCTCAATGTTTAATGCGCAAAATAAATATTAAATTGTGTTTGTGTGTGTATACGTTCAGATGGTCAAGTCTACAGCAGGCGTGTGCCAATACTTCTACACACTGCATCAACAAGCATCTAGGATATCACGTTATTATTCACACCAATGTGTGTGTGTGTGTGGGGTTTAAAACCGTTACCATGGCAACAGCAAATGAGTTTATTAACGTGTGAAACACAAAGACGTTTGATTTTAGTGATTTTCCTGAAGCTACGTTGCTAACTCGTCATCGCTCGGACTCTCTCCATGTGACTGCCAGCAGCCAATCAGAGCAGACCTGCTGAGAGAGACAACTGTGATTGGTTAAAGAGCAACTCAGAAAAAGGGGGCGGAGCTTATTACATTCAGTTCTTCAAAATAAGTCTTGATTTTATCGCAAAAACTGGGTTCATAAAAAAAAAAAAACATTTATCTGATTAAAGAATCCGATCTAATTTGATCACGTGAGGCATCAAACACTCACTCTGGTGTTTAGATGTAGTTATGATCTGCTTTCAGTCGATTATTCTAGATTGATATCAGTGGGATTAAAGATTCAGCCTGCGTGTGATGTCATTAATCAGACCTTCGTTAATGATCTACTGATGATGATGATGATGATGATGATGAAGGTCAGACAGATATCCAGCCCTCTGCGGTCTGGGTGATGATCGGCACACGCCTGCGGATCTACAGTAACCCTGATCACTTCAAGTCTCGATCCAATAACATACACTGATGACTCGGACAAGTAACCGCGAATAAATATAATACTACCACAGAGAGAGAGAGAGAGAGGAAGAGAGAGAGAGAGAGAGGAAGAGAGGGAGAGAGAGAGGAAGAGAGGGAGAGAGAGAGGAAGAGAGAGACTCAGGCAAACAAACTGGGTCTGAAATTAACTTGTGTCTCAGCAGCATGTTTTTATGAAAAATGAGATTTTTCATGCAGCGCCCCCTAATGGAAAATAATTTCGGATCTAAACGCAGCTTACTTCCATCTTTATGATGTCACTCTTGTGGGCGGGACTAGGCAAATCCAATTATGATAATCAGGTGGTGACATCACAGGCGTTTCAGTGCGGTTTGTCTGCAAGGAGGCGGAGTTAATTTCAGACCCTGTTCTCTCCGTCAGGCAGCTTCGCCTTCCACGATAAATAACACATGATTATTGCTGTTTGGGTTCTGATCCTGCTTCTCACACACACTCTCACACACACACACACACACAACATTTTTATTCAGTCAAAAGAAATAAATACTGAACCGGCCGATCGCACCATCCCTCAAGTTCCACTCGTTCAGCAGGAGAACTGAGGCGTGTTGCAGCTGAGCATTCTGGGTAATCGTTACACAGTGATCACGCTGCTTACGGAAGATAAAACATCAGTGTGTAGATGAGAAGGGGTGGGGTCTGTGACCTCTGACCCCAGAGAATCAGGAAGAAGCTCTGAAGAATGAGGGCCGGCCTCTTCCTTTTAAAAGTGTGTGTGTGTGTGTGTGTGTGAACAGAAAGAGAGAGAGAGGGAAAGTCAGTGGTGGTTGTGTCCAATTTGAATATCACTGAGGGGTGAAGAGACTGGCTCTGTCCCAAACCACCACTGATTTATTGCTTTAGTGTGTAGGGTGCAGGGTTTAGGGGTTAGGGGTTAGGATGCAGGGTTTAGGCTGTAGGGTTCATCGTATGAAGAAAGGCAGCGCTGCATTCACAGTTAGTCACAGTGGGAGGAGCCAAGCATTGAGGGTAATTTTACCCAGTCACATGATTGCAGTCCACTGATCAGATAACGGTCAGAAAGTGTGTGTGTGTGTGTGTGTGTGTGTGTGTGTCAGTGCTGGTCCAGTGTGTCTGTGCTGGGTGGTGCTGGAGGTTCAGATGGAGGAGGAGGAGCGACGGGTTCCTGTTCCTCAGTCCTGATGATTCCTCTGTGCAGGTTCTCCAGAGACTGCTTCATCTGAGGGGGGGAGGGGGGGATGAGTGTGACCAATAAGCATAGACATACTGTACCACATGACCTGTCTCACTCTCTCTCTCTCTCTCACACACACACACACACACACACACCTGGTCGAGCAGTGTGACAGAGGAGTGTAGAATCTGCTGCCACTTGTTGAGCTGCGCCTGATGGAACTGACGCTGTAACTGCAGAACCTTCATCCACTCAGAGGACGACTGGGGGAGGGGACTGAGAGACAGACAGGCAGAGAGAGAGACAGGCGGAGAGAGAGAGACAGACAGGCAGAGAGAGAGAGACAGGCAGAGAGAGCGAGACAGAGACAGGCAGAGAGAGAGACAGGTGGAGAGAGAGACAGGCCGAGAGAGAGAGAGAGACAGGTGGAGTGAGAGAGAGAGAGACAGGCCGAGAGAGAGAGAGAGACAGGCGGAGAGAGAGAGACAGGCCGAAAGAGAGAGAGACAGGCAGAGAGAGAGAGAGACAGGCAGAGAGAGAGAGAGACAGGCGGAGAGAGAGAGAGAGACAGGCAGAGAGAGAGAGAGACAGACGGAGAGAGAGAGAGACAGGCAGAGAGAGAGAGACAGGCGGAGAGAGAGACAGGCGGAGAGAGAGAGAGACAGGCGGAGAGAGAGAGAGACAGACAGGCGAAGAGAGAAAAAGAGAGAGAGAGACAGACGGAGAGAGAGAGAGAGACAGGCAGAGAGAGAGAGACAGGCGGAGAGAGAGAGAGACAGGTGGAGTGAGAAAGAGACAGGCGGAGTGAGAGAGAGAGAGACAGGCCGAAAGAGAGAGAGAGACAGGCGGAGAGAGAGAGAGAGAGAGACAGGCCGAAAGAGAGAGAGACAGGTGGAGAGAGAGAGAGACAGGCAGAGAGAGAGAGAGACAGGCGGAGAGAGAGAGAGAGACAGGCAGAGAGAGAGAGAGACAGACGGAGAGAGAGAGAGACAGGTGGAGTGAGAGAGAGAGAGACAGGCGGAGAGAGAGAGAGAGAGACAGGCGGAGAGAGAGAGAGACAGGCCGAAAGAGAGAGAGAGACAGGCAGAGAGAGAGAGAGACAGACGGAGAGAGAGAGAGACAGGCGGAGAGAGAGACAGGCGGAGAGAGAGAGAGACAGGCGGAGAGAGAGAGAGACAGGCAGAGAGAGAGAGAGACAGGCGGAGAGAGAGAGAGAGACAGGCAGAGAGAGAGACAGACTGAGAGAGAGAGAGACAGGCAGAGAGAGAGAGACAGGCGGAGAGAGAGAGAGACAGGCGGAGAGAGAGAGAGAGACAGGCAGAGAGAGAGAGAGACAGACAGGCGAAGAGAGAAAAAGAGAGAGAGAGACAGACGGAGAGAGAGAGAGAGACAGGCAGAGAGAGAGAGACAGGTGGAGTGAGAAAGAGACAGGCGGAGTGAGAGAGAGAGACAGGCCGAAAGAGAGAGAGACAGGCGGAGAGAGAGAGAGAGACAGGCAGAGAGAGAGACAGACGGAGAGAGAGAGAGACAGGCAGAGAGAGAGAGACAGGCGGAGAGAGAGAGAGACAGGCGGAGAGAGAGAGAGACAGACAGGCGAAGAGAGAAAAAGAGAGAGAGAGACAGACGGAGAGAGAGAGAGAGACAGGCAGAGAGAGAGAGACAGGTGGAGTGAGAAAGAGACAGGCGGAGTGAGAGAGAGAGAGACAGGCCGAAAGAGAGAGAGAGACAGGCGGAGAGAGAGAGACAGGCCAAGAGAGAGAGAGTGTATGTGATATAATACTTGATGTGTTAAAAGTTTGAGGATGAAGCCTGACATTGTGCTTGTCAGTGTGTGTGTGTGTGTGTGTGTGTGTGTGTGTGTTACCTGTCCGACAGTGAGTATGATTGCCACGCCTCGAGTGTGTGAGCGGCTCGCTCCAAAGCCCACAGCTTATAGAACAGCATCATGTTCAGGGCTACCAGAACCACCAGACTGCACACACACACACACACACACACACACACACACACACACACACACAGAGCAGATACATTACCACTGATTACCTGTCAGATACCACAGAGCTGCCCAGGGTTAATAACTGTATCGCAGGCAGCCACTAGGGGGCCTCGGACACATGAGTCAGTATGAGGATGTAGATCTGTTCCCGCCCACACACTCTCGCACCCTCCCCTAAAACGGTTAGCATTCGCTAACACTGGGAACATATTAACCTGCCTGGTCAATGCTTTCAGACAGATACAGCTCACATTTCCAAAACTTTTGCCCCCCCAAAGACATAGGTGTGTTTTCCACATGACATCACATCAAGTAGATTTTTCATTCTCTCCAGGTGAAGGGTTAAACCCCAGGGTAAAGCCACACACTCTTACACACACATACTGTACACACTCTTTTACACGACCACAGGGGGTTTATGTGATGAACCAAATCCAACACTGAACACTAACAACAATGAAGCAGCGTTACTGTACCTGATACAGATCCTACACACAGCAGGAGAGCAGCGGGAGAGAGAGAGAGAGAGAGAGAGAGAAGAACAAAGAGAGACAGAAAGAGAGAGAGAGAGAGTTTAGAAAAAGTTAAACCACAAAGGACAAAACAGCATGAGCAAAGAACTGGAGCAGGGACAAAGAGAAAAAAAAACACAAAGAAAAAAAGTAAAATATGGAGTGAAATTTAAAAATAAGCTCTAAGAGGTTTTTATTATTGTTATTATTATTATTGTTATTATTATATTATTATTGTTATTGTTATTATCTGAATAGTTGTAGGATACATATACAGTTCTCATCATAACCTGCCGAACAACTGATGAAAATCAGGGAGTGATAAAACAGGGTCAATGTCACAGCAAGGTCAAATGCAGATATGAGATCAGGGCTCGTGTGATTATACTGAACCGAACCTACAGGAACATAAACGGATCAGATTGGATCTGGTTACATCACAGAGACGTGAAATTAAACAATAACGACAGAATAAAGCAAATAAATAAATGAGATGAATAAACCTAAAGAAATATGAGTGTGTATTGCACACACACACACACACACACACAGAACGTAACTCACATAAAGCTGATAATGAGCAGAAGGGTGATGCTGTTGCTGTTTGCAGATCCGCGCCACCTCTCACCCAGCTTCAGGTACTGTGAGCCTGAAAGCGCACACACACATACACACACACACACACACACATTACATTTAACATTAGGAGACAGTGACACTACTTACTGGTTTACATTTTTTTTATATCAACAAAACTAAATCCATTGCAGTTCACCACTGCACCACCAGGGGGCAGAGATTTGCGAGACATTAAGTAGATTAACACTTCTTACCTGTGTCTCTGCGCTCCCTATGAACGACGCCCCCTTGATCGATGACCCCGCCTCCGGGACCCGCCCCCTCCGCACGTTTCAAGCTGGTGTGTTTGCGCCTGCGCAGTGTGGGAGGAGCTTTAACCGCTTCCGATTCTCCCACACACACCACCGACACCTCGGACTGGAGCAGGGTCTCCAACTTACACACCTCCACCTCTGCGCAAACACACACACACACACAGAGTCATAATATTAATAAATGTCACTTCTGTAGGGGTTTATAACCATCACACTTTTATTTATAAAAACTTTTATGGCTTTAATGTAGAGATTAAATGTTACTAAAGTTACCAGTCAAACCAAACAACGTAATAAATAAGGAATAGAATTAGCTAGCATACAGTAGCTAGCAGATTAGCTACACTGTTATTGGGGGGGGGTCTATGATGACATGATGTTTCATAAAAAAGACAAAACAAAAAAGCAGGAGGTGATGAAGGTGTGTGTGTGTGTGTGTGTGTGTGTGTGTACCCATGTGTCTGAAGTACTCCTCTATGCCACTCCAGGTGTTTTTCTCTATCAGAGCCTTCACCAGACTCCACGGCTGCTTCCTGTAGCAGATATCTGACGAGACCCTACACACACACACACACACACACACACACAGAGTAATGTTACTCAGTACGATGACATTGCATCATCATCATTATTAGCTGTGTGTGTGTGTGTGTGTGTGTGTGTGTGTGAGACCTGAGGCGGCTCTTCTGCGTGCTGACGGAGGTGAGACTGTATCTGTGTACGGTGTAAAAGTAATCCTGGTACGGGATTCCTGATGTGATCACCTCCGAGTCCACCACGTAACACACACCCCGGGAACTGCTCTTATGGAGGGTCTGTTAACACACACACACACACACACACACACACACACACACACACACACACACACACACACACAGAGAGCAGGAGATCATATATATATATTTTACTAAAAGAAACTCCAGTTTTGCTCCTTAATCTCATTACATTATTCATGTTACTGTGTGTGTGTGTGTGTGTGTGTGTGTGTGTGTTTGTGCATATGTACCTGTGTTTCCACTACGGGGGCGGTTTTAGGGCCGAGGGGGTTGTTTATGGCGATGGTGTAACTCAAAACTCGAGTGCTGATCCCACTGTTGCTGTCTCTCTGCCACTCCTGTACTGACAGATCTGAGAGACAGAGAGAGAGAGACAGGCAGAGAGACAGGCAGAGAGAGAGAGACAGGCAGAGAGACAGAGAGAGAGAGAGAGAGACAGGCAGAAAGAGAGAGAGAGAGAGAGAGAGAGACAGGCAGAGAGACAGAGAGAGAGAGAGAGACAGGCAGAGAGAAAGGCAGTGAGAGAAAGGGAGAGAGAAAGACAGACAGAGAAAGAGAGAGAGAGATAGAACAGATAATTTGCTAAACTGTTCCAATAAAAGTGAAAATATTTGATTTTTAAGATACAGTCCAGACCATGGACTCTAAGAGGTGGGTTCTAAAGGGTGTGGTCTATGGGGTGTGGCCTGAGGGGTGTGGTCTAAGGGGCGATATCCCCGTGGTATGGTGTACGGTCTTAAGGGTGAGATCTAGAGGGTAAGATCTAAGGTGTGTGGTCTAAGGGGGTGTGGTCTAATGGGGGTGTGGTCTAATGGGGGTGTGGTCTAATGGGGGTGTGGTCTAAGGGGCGATATCCCTGTGGTATGGTGTACGGGTCGAGATCTAAGGGGTGTGGTCTAAGGGGGTGTGGTCTAATGGGGGTGTGGTCTAATGGGGGTGTGGTCTAAGGGGCGATATCCCTGTGGTATGGTGTACGGTGTAAGGGTCGAGATCTAAGGTGTATGGTCTGAGGGTGGTATTATAGTGGATGTGGTGTAAGGGGCGGTGCCTGAGGGTAAGAGGCTGTGAGTGGCGCCCCCCACTGACCGGTGAAGTTGCGCTGGGTGAAGAGGTGCTGCAGGAAGTGTGTGTCTGAGAAGAGCAGCTCGTGCAGTTTGTCCACACTCATCCTCACCACCGTGTTAATGTGGAGTCGACCTCGCAGATCACCACAGAACGACTCCACCTCACCTGGAACACACACACACACACACACACACACACACACACGTCAACACATGTACATATTACTATAAATCATCTTATTTATTTAACAACATGCAATGGAAACGTAATTTGTTTTTAAACTAAAATAATATTAATAATATTGCCGTACATAATTATAATTGTAATTATTAACTAAATAAATAAAAGTGTTGTATGATTATTTATTTAATATTTCAGTTTATTTTTTATTTTGAGCCAAACAGTCCATAAATATCACTTTATGTATTACAGTATAATAATATATATATATATAATAAAAGTAAAGATTTTTAATTCTTTTTCATTTTCTCCCTTTTTTATTTTTTAATTATTTAAACATTTATAGCCTGTTTGTTTCTCCAGCTGTAAGTCTGATAACAAACTGAGATTTTTAAGACTAACACTAACACTAATAAACGAGCGCTGGACTTTTACACGTCGCTGGGGGATTTCCAGACGAGGGGGCGGGGCCTCAACCTCACACCGTCCACTTCTTTATTTTGGTTAATTACTTCAGTAAATTAATATTCAATTAACTTTTTGCGCTTATTTATGTAGATGTTCTTTTGTCTGACGTGTCGTCTAGTTCCAGATGTTCAGCAACACTGCGCGCACACACACACACACACACACACACACGCATGCAAAATCCTGCGTCTTATTTCCCTAAATCAGCTCGACAGACTGGATGTTCAGGAACTGGCTGACGTTTCTGGTCTTTAATCACAGACACACTCGCACACGTGTGTGTGTTACAGATATAATAAAATGTTGACATGTTCCAGTAGTACAGGATTTACTTTAAACGTCTAATAAACCTTTAAACGCTCAGAAGCACGGACACTTATTCCGTAGCCGATATTTAAATTTTAATGATGTAATCCTGTGGTTTCCATGACGATGTGCTCACTCTCTTCCTGCGTGTCGGACGAGTTGCTCGGGTCTGTGGGAAGGTCGTCGTCGTTGGTTATCTCCAGTGATGACACGTGAGCCATCGGTGCCTCCTGATTGGCCGGTTCTGACTGAGTGTCCTCTCCAACTTCCTCCGAATTCTACACCAGGGTAAAAAAAATGTTTTTTAAAGGTTCACGTCCACAACGCTCCCTCCTACACCATGCGCACCACCTGATTTTCCTTATATGGTCGTCACTTCCTTGATTGCTCTTAAAGACCTGAACTAATCGAGTATAAACCCACAGACAAATATATAATATATGATTTATTTATAATATAATAATATAGACAGGAATAATTTCCCCCTTAGATTTAAAAGTAGAAAAATAAATTCTCGTTGTAACCACCGTAACCCCGCCCTCCTGTGGGTTGTACTGAATTCTAGATCCTACATATTTATTAGATATATTTGACCTGACGTTCTGTTTATTGTTGTGAGTGTGCTCTGTGAGTCTCACCGTAGCAGCAGTGATGGAGGTGGGGTGTGTGAGGAGCGCGGAGTGTGTCGTGGGGTGTGTGTTCGGGCTGGGCTCCGGCTCTGTGCTGGGTCTGGATGCCTGAGCCTCCGCGGGCTGAGTGGAAGAGGAAGAAGAGGATGGAGGAGAAGATCCAAGAGCTGCTGAGGCTGAGGACGGATCCATGATGTCGGAGGAGGAATCATCGCCCGGACTGAGAGAGAGAGAGAGAGAGAGAGAGAGAGACAGGACAATATATATAGGATCCTACTCTAAACACACAGAGAGTAGATAAACAGAGAGAGAGAGGAAAGGAGCAGGTGGAGCTCACAGCAGGCCGTTGACGTGTTCGCCGGTGGGAGAGACGTAATCATCGTCCTCGCTCGTCAGCCCCAGCTCCGTGCCATAACACTGATGTACGATGTGCCAAAGCTCTTTAGGAGACAGCGTCTAACACACACACACACACACACACACACACACACACACACCTGAATAAGTAAACCCAGCACATGAAACCCTTCATCTAAAACAGAAGCTGGCACAGAAACAGGAAGCAGAAAAAAGGAACGAAACACAAATAACAGAGAACAAAAGCACCATTCGGACCGGATCGTTCGGCCCTGGGGTACTTCCCTAGTTCACAGGTGCGATGGGCCACATCCTCACTCAGTCTTGTGTGTGTGTGTGTGTGTGTGTGTGTGTGTGTGTGTCGCAGTATCACTGCTCCTGCCCCGGGTTCTACACACCTGCTGAATCATGAAACACAATCTGGATGGTTTAGGCCTGCGTAGTGAAACCTCAACTACACACACACACACACACACTCACACACACACACACACAATATCATCAAGGTTTACGTCACTGTGAATAACGACTATTAGTATTAGATATCTAATAGTAGCAGGAAGGGTGCAGGAGGTGACTTCTCAGAACAGATCATGACCCGCACACACACACACACACACACACACACACACACACACGACGCCTGAGGAGGGTAGCTCCGAGCATGGCGCACCGGGGAGGGCGGGGCAGGGGGCGGGCATTCACCCCATCACTCGAAGCAGCGGTAAAAGCCCTGACTTTAAACAGCGCAGCGTTCTCTTGATGAGGGAGGAGGAAGTGGGCGGAGTTATGAACGTACTCCAAGTAATGCGGCTAGTTTTTACATTTTTATGTTCTGAAACTTGCGTGTTGTTGAAATCTCGGATCAGGGCTCATCAGTAACCTTCAGAACCTTTTCAGAACCGCTGAGTGTGTTATCCCGTGATGGACAGCCCGCGCTGCGAGAGGCCTCAGCACACTCGCATGTATTATGGTCTGTTTTTATAGTTGTTACAAATGTTGTTTTTCACAATTGTTTACACACTTGTTAGAGAATTTTGCCTCATTTTGTCACACACACACACACAAGCAAATAAGACACGAAACTTGAACACACACACATCTCACTTCTGCTTTAAAATGAAACTCCGCAATCAAAACCTTGCCAACCCCAAAATAAAAACACACTCGCACCATTCGCGCTGCTCTTTCACACACTGGTGTACTTTATACGAAACCCCGCCCTCATTAGGTCTTTGTATACAGTTTTAATTTTCTCAATCATGCTTCAGAGAAAGACCCGTGTGTTCCAGTGTGGAACGTGAACTCATATGTCAGAGCTGCTGTAGGTTTATATAACGTGCAGTAATCAGTAGTCAGGACAACATGTGACTGTACGCTCACGGAGACACAAATTACAGTGTAGTGTACATAAACAGTACTGTGAGGGAGTGCGGGTTCATGGACGCTTCACCTCATCCACATCACCGGCCATGTCGTCCCTCGCACTGCTTATACACACTCCAACACCAAGATGAGTCGCGTAGAAGTGTAATATAGCCTTTCTCAAATTAAACCTACGAACTTCTCTCTCATATGATATTATTATCACGATACCATCGACTGATATTTATTCATCTGATAATTTTATTTGTTATAAATATCCCGATCCGATATATTATCCGATATAAGAATACGAAGCTACTTTCGTATAATTCTTCACTTCATATCTTACTGTGTATCTGACAAATAAAATTAGAATTTTGAATTTGTTGTTCCTTTTAATGTTAGCGTTCTCACTTAAAAACCAAGCGCAGCATTTAAACACCACAAACTAACTTCAAATACATTTAACTTGTTGTATCTCTATTATATCCTCCGCCATAATTAACACATTTCCAAACAAACTCAGTGAATAAATCACTAATGATCACACGGAGTGCCGGTGTGGGAATAGTTTAGAGTGCGCCACCTGTAGGATTATAAAGAAGCGACGATGTTTTACCTCCTCCTTGAGAGCGTGTGTTGAGCAGTTGTGAGTTTGGAGAAAAAAGACGATCAAAGGTACATTTTTTTTACAAGGTAACGCAGTAAGTTGTGTTTCTGTTGCAGCACTCAGAGGATCGGTTGTATCCGAGGATAACCAGACGATTCTGTTCACTGTCTGATCGGCCGGTGCGTCTTCTAGTGATGGGTCGTTCATGAACGATTTGTTCTTTTTATACGAATCTTTAACATGACTCAGATGAACGAGTCGTCTCGAAGAGTGATTCGTTCATTTCCTACTGGGCGTGCATGCGCAAAGCAACGCAAAACCTCTGTATGTTATATACAGGAAACAGAATTGAACGATTCTCAGCAATGAGTCTTCGAGTCCCGAGTCGTTCGTTCTTATGACACGTGACTCCCCTAGACGCTATGCAGTGCAATATATTTAAAAGAACGAACGACTCAGACTGGAAGATATAAGAGATGAGCTGCTCATTCTGTTTATTATAACATGTCCTTAGCTGCATTGTAATGTTTTCATAACTAGAACTATAGACAAATGTAGACGTATTGGGGGTATTTTTTATTTAAAACGCAACAGTTTAATTTATTTCTGATCAAAAGAACGGAATGAATGAAATGACTCAAAAAAAGATTCGTTCATTTTGATAAACGAGATTCAAAGAACCGAGTCACTAAAATGATTCGAACTTCCCATCACTAGCGTCTTCATTATTACTGTAAATAAATCATTTAAAAACTGGTTTTGGAGTGAGTGTGTCGATACACACCACAGAATTGCGACTCATATCTGATCCGATTGTCCCCTCGTGTCTTCTCACTACACACTCCTGCTCACCTCAGCACTGACACCGGACACCTCACCTCTGACTCACTCTGTGTACGTTTCCATCTTGAGAATGAAATCGTACGAGATTGTGCTGTTTTGTTGTTGTTTTTCCTGGTAAGGCGACGTGTGGTGACGTGTGGTGACGTTTATCTCTGAGTCGCGTGTTTACAGTACAAAGCACACGGACGCAGCCTGGGGTCAGCGGCTCTAATCGCTCGCTTTAATGTGTGTAATAAAGCACGCTAGAGTGTGTGTTCTACAGCTCACAGCTCAGTGTGTGTGGGCGTGTGTGGGTGTGAGTGTGTGTGTGTGTGTGTGCATGCTAAGAGCATGTTTGTTAGCGCTGAATGTGTTAGTGCATGCGCTTGCACTTCGTGATGTGTGAATGGTGTCTGTATGTGGTTTGTGTGTGTGTGTGTGTGTGTGTGTGTGTGTGCTAACAGCATGTTTGTCAGGGGTAAGCTTGTGAGTGTGAATGTGTGTACACTGTCAGGATGTGTGTGTGTGTGTGTGTGTGTGTGTGTGTGTTACCTTGTCCAATAGTGCATTCTGCCACAGTCTAAAGATCATCATGAAGCTGCGCTCCCTCGCTCCGAAAGAGGTGAAGAAGTGCTGCGGGGGGGAGGGGGGGGGGTAGTGGAGGGTGTGACATATGGAGTGACACACATTTATTATCAGGAGTGCCTTGTGTGTATGTGCATGTGTGTGTGTGTGTGTGTGTGTGTGTGTGTGTGTGTGTGTGTGCATGTGTGTGTGTGTGTGTGTGTGTGTGTGTGTGTGTGTGTGTGCATGTGTGTGTGTGTGTGTGTGTGTGTGTGTGTGTGTACCTTCTCCTGCTCGGTGTTGATCTGGATGGCGTTTGGAATGAGTTTAGCCGTTTTCTCCTTCGTTATATTTGTCACTTCCTTCAGCAGGAGTGTGATCTGAAACGCAACACACACATTCACTGCTTACGTATTACATCATCATATTACGTCATCATATTACATCATCATTATATTATTATTACTATTTCACAGTGACATTTGAACATATACGACAGCAAAGTAACATTAGATTAGGTAGTGTGTGTGTGTGTGTGTGTGTGTGTGTGTCTGTGTGTGTGTGTGACGTACAGTGGTCTCCCAGCGGAAGATGTTGCTGTAGAAGCAGATCCAGTTCTCAGACAGATAGAGACGACCCTGAAGAAGGATGTCCTTCTGAAGAGCACACGAGTAATCTACACACACACACACACACACACACACACACACACACACACACACACACACGCACACAGAGTACCAAAAAAACAAAAGATTTATGTGTGAGTGACTGTAACTATACACTGATGCAGACAGACAGACAGACAGACAGACACACACACGCACACACACACACACACACACGCACACACACACACAACTCACCTACAATCAGACGCTCTGTTTCTGGAAGTTTCTTAAAGAGTTTACGGAATTCTTCATTCCTCTGTTTATAGGTGGGACTGAGAGCCTGAGACATGGGGGGGGGGTAGAGACAAAAGTTGATAATCAGACAGGCAGTTAAATAAACAGATATACACAAAGAGAGAGAGAGACACACACACAGATAGATAAACAGATAAATAGACAGACAGACATGGACATAAATCAGGTATCTTCAAATTAGATAATCAGAGAGAGACAGAGAGACAGACAGAAAGACAGACACAGACAGACAGAAAGAGAGACACAGACAGACAGACAGAAAGAGAGACAGGTACTCACATTGTACCAGCTTTGCATTTTCTGTAATAAAAAGAGAGAAGAGATAATGAATTATTTATATAAACTTCTCCCACAGACATTATAACAGATTACCCAGAATGCACTGTGTGTGTGTGTGTGTCACTGCAGAACCGAGTCTTTGGTTCGGAACGTCATAGTAAGAACCCTGAGTGGTTTTATGGGCGGAGCCGAGCTCACCTTGGCATTGCGTGTGAAGTGGCGCGAGCTGATTGGGTAGCTGGAGGTAGAGGAGGAGAGTGTAGGGAGTAAAGAGGAAGAGGAGGAGGCTGTGGGCAGGGAAGCGCTCTCGGCTCCACCCCCTCCGGGGCGATCATTCTGCCCCTCACCCTCGCTGGCCCGCCCACCCAGCACCCGTCGCCGTAGAGACGGAGAACCGCCTGGAGTGCTGCGGGGAGAGTTACTGGCCGTACTGCAGGGGAGAGAGTGAGAGAGAACACACACACACACACACACACACACACAAACACACACACACACACACACACAGGAGAGTTACTGACCATTCTAATAACATTGTTAGAGTAAGAGTCTGGGACTCTATCTCTCTGATTGCCAACCTGTCTCACTCTCAGTCTGATTGCCAACCTGTCTCACTCTCAGTCTGATTTCACACCTGTCTCACTCTCAGTCTGATTTCACACCTGTCTCAATCTCAGTCTGATTACCCTCCTGTCTCACTCTCAGTCTGATTACCCTCCTGTCTCACTCTCAGTCTGATTTCACACCTGTCTCAATCTCAGTCTGATTACCCACCTGTCTCACCCTGAGTCTGATTATTCACCTGTCTCACTCTCAGTCTGATTATCCACCTGTCTCACTCTCCAGTCTGATTACACACCTGCTCCACTCTCAGTCTGATTATCCACCTGTCTCACTCTCCAGTCTGATTACACACCTGTCTCACTCTCAGTCTGATTACCCA
>NW_026520997.1:710000-845000 GCF_024256425.1 Clarias gariepinus | reverse complement strand
ATGTGTGTGTGTCTGTGTGTGTGTGCAGGAGAAATCAGTCGGCCTCACCGGTTTCAGTGAATCAATTCAGGAGCACTTTACAGGATAGAAAATATCTGTCCTGTGAAGCTGTTCTGATGGTGGAGAAACACTAATTTTGGAAAATCCTCAACAAAACAAAGTTTACAGTCCAATACAGTGGAAAACAGCTCTAAGACAAAATGGCGTCCATGATTCCCCTCGCAATTTAAAGGCGCTAAGATGACATTTCACTGGGATTTATTTCCTTGGACGCGATTAAAGTTTTTGGTCACATTAAGGCAGTGTTGGGAAAGCAAACAGATTTATTCAGGTGAGTTGCGTATAAGACTTACTTTGTCCGACTTAAGAACAAATGAACGTGCTCCCGGAACAGAACTTGTTCGTAAGTAGGGGACTATCTGTATGTACTTGATCAGTCTTCTAAATCTAAAAGCATGGGGAAAATGATCTATATAGCTACCACACATACAGTATCGCTGTACAACCTAAGACAGGCATTGTACCGCACGGCTCACCTGTGGCCTCCACCATTCCCTCAAGAATGACCACGATCTCAAACTCTTCCCGCGCCAGCTGCTCCTGTGAGATGTCCCAGAACGGGCTGCTCTCATTAAACTCATGGCAGATGATAAGCGGAGATACGAGGAAGAGCCGATCATCGCCAGTTTCAAACCCCACGTTGATATCGGTCTGATTCAGCGGGATAAACTCTCCTTCCTTTGTCTGCTTGGAGCGGATCAGCTTGGCTCGTATCGATGCTTCCACGATGTGTGAGTTGCGTAAATCTCCTACACGGAACATCAAGCACAGTTTGTTATCACGCATAGAAATGACAGCGTTCTGTGAGAACATGAGCGTCTCTGCACGCTTCTTGGGCTGCGAGATCTTCACGAACATGCAGCCCACCATAAAAGCGTTCACGATGGAGCCGAGGATGGCCTGCACCAGCAGCAGCGCGATGCCCTCGGGACATTTCTCCGTGATGACGCGGTAGCCGTAGCCAATGGTCGTCTCCGTCTCGATGGAGAACAGGAAAGCCGAGACGAAGCCGTTGAGGTTGGCCACGCACGGCGTCCACTCCCCATCATCTGTGTGCTCGAGGTCACCACGGGCGTATGCGATGAGCCACCAAATCAGCCCAAAGAAGATCCAGGTGGTGGTGTAGACCAGAGTGAACACCAGCAGGTTAAAACGCCACTTCAGGTCCACGAGGGTAGTGAAAATGTCCGTTAGGTAGCGGTACGTCTCACGCACGTTCCCGTGATGCACGTTGCACTTTCCGTCTTTTTCCACATAACGTTGTCTACGCTTGCGAGAAATTTCTGTACAGTCCCCGCTCACAGCCACACCCCCTCCTCCTACAGCCACGCCCCCTCCCACGACCATGGTCCGGTCTGTAGGGATCTGCAAAGGTAAAGTAAAGAACAACTGGATGAGAAATGGAAGAGAAGAGAAGCAGCAGGTCATGAAAACCGCTGTGAACTGTTTATTACCCCTAAAACTTCAGCTCGGGTTTAAACGACTTTCTCCTGAACCTGGAGCCAAACAAACTGCCTTAAACTGCCCTTTCTTTAATGAACAGAATGTTTAAATATCATTTATCACAGGGAGATAGAGCTGAGAGGTAGAAGGCGAAATAGAGTAGTAAAGGGTGTGAACCATAACTATTAACAGACTAAAGGGAGCAGAAAGTGAACACAGCTTCATGATGACTGGAAGCTTGTAGGCCACCTGAACCTCACCTTACTGCTGCTGTCGTTCCATTTCTTTGGCAGTTTGATGCCCTGCTTCTCCACATCCTGTCCGAATTGGCTCTTTATGCCGCTCATGACCTGCCAGGCTCAACCCACACTCATGCACACACACACACACACTCATGCACACACACACACACACACACACACACACCCACAGACTGTCCTTTGGTCCAGCAGGGGGCGCTGTCAATGTCTGTAACAAAAGCACAAAGAGTGATTACAGTTCATCACACACTGACAGCGAGGACAGAACAGGAGTGAGTGTGTGGAGGAGCGTTAGAGTTCAAGGACAAGAACAATATAAACACTTTACCCGAGTGATGAAGCGAGAGAACCGACAGGTTACAGTGCAGCAGCAGTGACAGAGCAAGTGTGTGATAGATAGATAGATAGATAGATAGATAGATAGATAGATAGATAGATAGATAGATAGAAGGATAGATAGATAGATAGATAGATAGATAGTAGGTGATGAAACAACAGAAGGAAAAACAAAGGATGTGTGTGGGATAAAAACAGATAGATAAGAATAAACAGTCGCAAAACACACACACACACACACACACACACACAGTATTTTCATTTTGCTGAAACCTTATACACTTGCACACTGCTCTTTTTTTAAAAACACCCACTAAACTCTACACACACATGCATCAGAGGGAGAGACAGACAGAGAGAGAGAGAGAGAGAGAGAGACAAAAATAAAAAGAGAAACAGAGAGAGACACACAGAGGGTGAGAGACAGAAAGAGAGACAGACAGATAGAGATAAGGAGTGTAAGACAGATAGAAAGAGAGACAGACAGAGAGAGTCAGTTAGAAGAAGAGAGAGAGAGAGAGAGAGAGAGAGAAAGACAAGGCTATTGTAATCTGTAATATCAGTTGGGAATGTATCACGGTTATGACGTGAGGAGTTTATCGAGTTACTCCGCCACCGAGAGCATCTGTGTCCTTTCCCTTCCAACGTGACGTCACAGCGCCGGGACATTTTAATGCAGGAGTCGTAAAATGTCACCAACTGGCCTCAAAGCGTCAAGAGACACTCAAATGTCCCAGATGTGTGTGTGTGTGTGTGTGTTTGCTCTTCAGAATCCATCTTTTACTGACATGAAATTGAGAAAAGAGTAAATAAATTTAAATATATTATATAATAAATACAGTTATTTATATATATATATATATATATATATATATATATATATATATACAGAGATGAAGGGAGACAGATGGAGGAGAAGCACTTACGAATCTGTTCCATTACCCATCACATTCCTCCTTGAGAGAGGACAAAGAGAGCCGGAGATACTAACTGATTATGAATGGATCAGAGCTACAAAAAGGAAAAAGAAGAACTGAGATGAGAGAAACAGAGAGAGAGAGGGAGACAGACAGACAGACAGACAGAAAATTAGAGACAAAAGTAGTGAGAATAGATGGAGAGAGAGGAGGGGGGGGGTAACCACTTGAGATGTGTTTACACACACACACACACACACACACACACACGCACACACACACACAATAAACGGTGCATGTTTCATCCTGATCACAAGTTCATTAGCGTTTAGTGGATCTCAATTCTCTCTCTCTCTCCACACCCACACTCTCATCTGCATAATTACCTTTTCACCTGCATTTATATAAGCCTCCTGCTCTCTCTCTCTCTCTCTCTCTCTCTCTCTCACACACACACACACACACACACACACACACTCAAACAAACACAAGAATGCAATACCACACTCATACACACTCACCTAAATAATACTGGCACTTGGTACACAGCCAAGAGAAAAGGTTCTCAGGGTGGCCTCAGAGCATGGCTGAGAGCAGGGCTAAGGGAGGCCTCAGGGTGGGTCTCCGGGGGGCATTAGTGTGGCCTCACTGTAGACTCAGAGCATAGCTGAGGGCAGGGCTCAGGGTGGGCTTATGGTGGGCTCACAGTGGCTTTAGTGTAGGCTCTGTGTTGTGTTGGGGTGGCCTTAGTGCAGGCTGAGAGCATGGCTGGGATAAGTGCTCAGAGCGTGGCTAAGGGCAGGGCTAAGGGCAGGGCTAAGGGCAGGGCTGAGCAATGCCTCAGTACAGGTCTCAGTGTGGCCTCAGTGTAAACTTAAGGAGGAAGGTTTAACCTCAGGGTGGGTTCAGGGTGGGTTCAGGGTGGGCACAGTGTGACCTCAGAGAGGGCTCAGGGGGGCCTCAGGGTGGGAACAGTGTGACCTCAGTGTGGGTTCAGGGTGGCCTTAGGGTAGGTTCAGGGTGGGCTCAGTGTGACCTCAGGGTGGGCTCAGTGTGACCTCAGGGTGGGTTCAGGGTGGCCTCAGGGTAGGTTCAGGGTGGGCACAGTGTGACCTCAGGGTGGGTTCAGGGTGGCCTCAGGCTGGGCACAGTGTGGCTTCAGGGTGGGTTCAGGGTGGCCTTAGGGTGGGCTCAGTGTGACCTCAGGGTGGGCCCAGGGTGGCCTCAGGGTGGGCACAGTGTGACCTCAGTGTGGGTTCAGGGTGGGCTCAGGGTAGGTTCAGGGTGGGCTCAGTGTGACCTCAGGGTGGGCCCAGGGTGTGCCTATGGTGACAGTGCTAATGGTGGACAAACAGACCATGTAACAGCAGCATTATAATCAATAATACAATCACTTTAAAGGACCAGGATGTGATCTGAGACACAGCCACTCTTTCCACAAGACGTTGTTTTTTATGTGACTGTTGGATGCAGAAGTCTCGTTAGTGAGATATGATGTTTATTAGCTGTGATATGTGATGAAATAAAATCAGCTCTCAGAGGATTTACAGGCATACGAGGCAGTTTCTATCAGTCTAATTATTATTCCTTCTGTTTGTGAAGCCTTTTGATAAACGTGCCAGGACACCATCAACCTGACAATGAAAAGCGTTTATTTTAATCAGCAACTCTCTGTTTATCTGCTTTACACAGATGAGTCGCTGTAGCGAACAGGAGAAAGACTGACGTTATTACTCACAGATTAGACAATTAAATCCAAATCCCATTTTAATTCCTGTAAACAGTAAACAATAAGTGCATTCATTTCCTATAAAACCTTGCAGCTGATATGAGGTGACGAGCTGCATCTAAAATACATACTTCTACTGCGATATTACCTTCACCTCCGTTACCTCATTTCTACAATTTAATATGTAGTGTGTGTGTGTGTGTGTGTGTGTGTGTGTGTGCTGCATATCAAGTATCGGGCGATCCTGGCTCTGTGGAGTTGAGGTGTGGACGGAGAAGTGAAGCTCTTCAGGAGGGATATCAGTCCTCGGGTGGATCACGCTGCTTCAGACCAGTCAGGTCAGCGGGACCTCGCCCTTTAACCGCGATAACAGAGTAGATACGAGAGCAAGGGTAAGGGGGTGTGGCTTCTGCGTTCCAAGCTCCTACGTGACTGTCAATAATTCCAGATTCACAGATTGGTTGACTTCTGCTGGTTTTATCAGAAGGAAAACATCTGACTATTTCTTAGTGACCAGTCACACCAGTGTGGTGCGGTGTTACAATGTGAGCTCCTACTCAAAACACCTGAAGGTTGCCAGATCTGTTGATTTGTTTAAAACGTAGACTCGGGGACACACTTTGCACACAGGTACCACTCTGAGCCTGAACGACTGCACTCTTATCCCACAGAATTATTTTAAAAGCTGAAACACAAAAACACTTTATAAAGAGAAGAAGAGTAAGAACAATGTCTCTGAGCAGTTAAGCTGCTAATGGTCTGCCATTAGAGACGGTGTTACCGCCCTCCTGAGATCCGGCACGGTTCTCTAAAGTCCTTCAGAAGTTTCCTTTTCCCCCTGAGAAAAAGAACGCAGTGTCTCGTGAGGAATTCTTGTCTCTGCTCTCTTCACTTGGGCGTTAATTATGGCCCGGGGTGATCCCTCTTTCAGCTTATTATGGGATTTGAGTTGGATCTGTGCTCTTAATTTGCTAAACGGTGACAGAGATTCAGATGAGGCGATGGAGGATGGAGGCTGTGGAGGATGGAGGCTCCTGTGCAGCTGCTGCTGGTGTTCCTAATCAGACAGCTTCGTGAGGAGCCTTACGACTGGCAGTAACAGGAATGTGGTGGATTTAGGACCTGATGGACGATCTATCACTCAGGGTCGAAAATAAACTTTAAAAACAGTTAAAATAAATGGATATATGACGATTGCTCAGTCTGAGTCAAACTGCAGGTGTGTGTGTGTGTGTGTGTGTGGTGTGTGTTACAGCGGCTACAAACAATTGAATTACTGGCAAAACAAGTGTAAACTCCTCTGTCCTGAAGAGCTACAACGTTGACCCCTGACTGCTTCACAGCGCTGATGTTCCATAACTTGCCGTATCATCCGTTACACACGTTTATTAATCTGTGTAGTATTAGTGGAGCGTGCGCTTTCCACGTTCCTGCGAATGAGCTGTTACTATGGCGACCATAACGTATCAGAGCGAGAGCATTAATATAAGCCTGCGCTACTGTCTGGGCTGCTGTTAGAGAGAATTGATCAACACCTTCTGACCAATCAGAGCGCAGGATTCATCACTCAGCAAACTGTTGTGGTGTAAAAGGGAAAGTCTAATATTCTGACGTTTAGAGAGAGTTTGATCAGATGTGGAGTACATTACAGTGAATCTGTGTGTTTTAGGTAGTGAGCAAGCTACAGAAGTTCAGCTCCCAGCTCAGAAACAGACCTTACTGGAATGATGATCTCCTCAGGAGCAGCACTGACATTCAGGTCATTAAGGAACAGGGGTTTACTTCCTGTTTACTTCCTGTTTACTTCCTGTTGTCAGTGTTCAGGGGTTCAGGTTCGCTCACGGCCACAGCGCGAGTAATAAAATCAGGGATGTGGTATTGATTCCTTTCAATTTTATTCATTCTGCGTCAATCAAAATCCCAACAGCAGCCACAACACAGACGGTCTGCAAAACCGACCGCTAGCAGCTCGTTAGCGCCTCACATTATCAACAAACATCTTAAATCCTAAATCTATCAAATTTGTAATGCAGCCAGAGTTTAAATTCTTGCCAGGTTTTGTATTGTGGTGATTTTGTAAAATGCTAAATCCCTGACTAGCTGTTTTGGTAACACTTTGCTAATTAACCAAGAATGTTAGGAAGACGGCTAGCATTGTGACAAAGTTACATCAGCATCTTGTAGGGCTTTTAAAATCAACATCACATGTTTATCACTATAAAATCTGTAAAGCAGATGATCCAGAGTCATAAAACCCAACGGTGTGAAGTAGAGCACGCGACAGGAAGGGTAAACTTCTAAAACATTCCGCCCGCTCAGCGTCAGTGGGATCTCAGTCACGCTAATCTGGATGAATAATGTGCACACGAGCGTGTTTAGCCTCAAGCGGTTTCTCGGCACCGCGACCACAGCGCATCGCATTTCCTGTGTACTAACGTCAATTACAGCAGAATTAATTACGCCGGTGGAGCTCAGAAACAGAAACACTGAAACTTAGAGATTTTTATTTAATATAAACAAATGAGAGCAGATATGTCCAGATAATAATGTAGAAAAATAAAGTGGACTTACTGAAATAATGATGAAACAAGTCTTAGCCAAAGCTGCCAAAATGTTAGTTACAATGTAATAAATATCACAGGGTATTATAATCGTATTAAATGACGTTCAGAGCTGCGTTCGTTTACTCACACTGTGGAAACTATTTCTGGCTTTGTGAAGATATTTTCCTTTATCTAAATTTATTCTAATCACATGAGGAACAATCTAATTTATCTTAACGATGAATAAGTGCATTTCAAATAATATCCCATGTTTCATTTGCTCAGTTCAGTTCACTAATTTGCATTTATAAATTGCTTTTAAAATTTGCATCATATTATGCATTTATTTCACCTGCATGAATGTGCAGCATATAAAGTACAACCTATATATAAATAATCTTACATTTAACTAGATAATTCTTATTTATTAAATATATATATAATAAGTAATTATCATGATGTTCTGTCCTTCTGCAGCCGCTCTGTTCTTCTGCTTCTTATTCTCTTCACACTGCTGCTGAATTCTAGACGCTGATTGATCAACAGTAGTGCTGATTTATATTAATGCGCTTGCTCTAATCATTATGGATTCAGCTCATATATATAATAAACTGATAAATAATACACACATAAAGTACATGAACTTGTTGAAATGAAGAAGTTTTCCTAACGTGAGGAGATGTTTGTGGGAAGGAGTCTCCAGTGTCAGAGGTAGAGCTGAGAAGGTGAGTTTCACACATCTAAAGTACAGAGGAGTTTACGCTCCTCTGACAAACTGAGATTCTTGTCTTATTAACGTGTAGAGAGAAAAAAAAAGGTGCTGGTGAAGGAACAAGTGTTTATACTGCAGCGGCTAATCTCCAGCTTGGGGCTCCGTCACACTGTATCTCCGCAGGGATTATATTTCCATAACTGCTCGACCCCAAGTGTCTTGTGTCTCACATGTTCACGCCCGTGTGGTATAAACTCCTCACCTCGGTCTTTCAGTTATATACATGAACGTGACACACCTGTAGCCTTCTCCATGTCACTCAAGCTCTAACCTGATCTTCACCTTCATGTATCTTTCAGCAGGACGTTGTTAAACTGACCTTTCAAATAATTTAAAGTACACAATTGGGTAATGATCGGTTTTTAAAGGTCACTACATGTACCTTCCTCCATAAGACACCCTGAAGGCGCTGAAAGTGTACACTTGACGGTTTCCCCCTAGTGAAACCCTCACCCTCTTACACAGCAAAGTAAATAAGTCCCCCTTTTGTCCTGAGTGTGTACACACTGTATGAACTGCATATGTAGTACACATATTTTTGTCATTATGCTCGATCCTAACGATTTATACATTTATAAAACTATGTTATGGTTTACACTTTGGCTTATTTATCATAAGCTATATTATAAATATATATATAAATATCTATCAATACAGGGATAAATGCATCAATATTAATAAGACACTCTGATTAATAACAATAGTACAAGAGTAATAACAAACCAAGATAAATAGGATTTATACACTAACATATAGAAGTAAAATATCGAGTGTAACTCACTTGTTCAGGTGCAGTAAAGTGTTTGCTCTTCCTCTGAGGAACTGTCCCAATTCATCTGATAAAACCACCTCTGTGTGTGTGTGTGTGTGTGTCGCTCTGTCTCACTCTCAGTGTCTTTCTCTCAGTACATTGTTCTCTGCGCGACTGGGTGTTTGATTAATGCTCCCTGCATGTAGTCGTGTCCGTGCTCACACTCCCAGCTCCTGATCCCACTCTCCTGCAGCTCTGTGCAGCTCTGAGGGAAAATCAGCAGCAGCATCAGAGGAAGAGGAGAAGGAGGAAGAGGAGGAGGGGAGGCGGATACGTTGCCAGATTGGTTTTAAGCACACCATGACATCAGTCAATTTAACTTCATCACAAATGTGAACATGGTGACTTATTACAGTACGGTAACGTCCTGCTAGCTGCCTGAATGAAAAGCACACGGTAGAGCGGTATGGCGCTGATATGCTGCTGGATGCTGTTTGACTCGATGCTGATGTCGCAGACAAAAACTGCACAAAACGTGACGTGACTTAGTGCCACTTAATCAGGCGGTACAGTGGTGTAGTGGTTAGCACTGTCATCTCGCACCTCCAGGGTCAAGGGTTTGATTCCCGCCTTGAGTCTGTGTGCATGGAGTTTGTATGTTCTCCTCGTGACTGGTTTCCACCTACTGACCAAAGACCTGCAGATGAGACGACTTGGAAATTCCCAAACTTGCCTATAGTGTGTTAATATGTGTGTGTGTGTGTGTGTGTGTGTGTGTGTCCTGGATATGTACTCTGCCTCGGACCCGAGTTCTTCTGGGATAGACTCCAGGCCCTGTTCAGGATAAATGCTGTAGAGACTGGGTGACATTATGTTCAATATAAGTGTAAAAGGGTTATTATTCCTGTGATTGATGGGTTTCCTCCACGCACTCCGGTTTCCTTCCACAGTCCAAAGATATGCAGGTAAGGCTAACTGGCGTTCCCAAATTACCTCTAGTGTGTGAATGGGTGTGTGAGTGTGTGTATGTGTGTGTGTGCCCTGCGATGCATTGGCACCCTAACCAGGGTGTACCCCGCCTCGTGCCCTAAGTCTCCTGGGATGGGCTCCAGCCCCCGCGAGCCTGAATACAGGATAAAGCCGTATAGGAGTGAGTGAGTGAGTGAGTGAGTAAAAGGGTTAGGAAGTGAATTGAATGGAATTATGAAGTGAACAAAATGCACTAAAAGCCTGCAGGTAACAGGTTTATAATATTTGGGTGTTTGTGCTAGAAATTAACAATAATTTACTCACAAACATTTACTTTACTGCAAAAGACTGCAAATTCTTACAAGTAATACAGTAGTTGGGAATTGTTCTAGAGATACTACACAGAGTCACTATTTTACGTATTTTATGAGTTATGAGTTTTTATCGTTGGTACGTACCTTTATTAGTATAATATTGCAATACTTGAATCACAATATATGTCAAAATAATCACAATATGATTTTTTAAAAGAGTGTAATTTAAACAGGACCTGCTACCTCACAGCTGTGTACCTGTTTAAGTGGCTCCACCCCCTTCTGCAGCTGGACGTTTAATCTCTTACACAGCGAAATTAACAAAACAAACAAATAGTATTAGTGCTCGAATGTTGCCAGTTACCATCAATAGCCTCCGTTAGATAAGATAGGCAGCAAACCTCTAAAAAGGCAAGAGTGTGAGTGAGCGCAGCAGGCCAGCGATGAAGCCACGTGCAGCGCGGTGACTGTGCTAGCGTGCTAGTCTTGTTGTGGAATTAGATGCTAGTGGAAGAACTGAGTGGAGAAGTGAAGAGTGAGAAGATTTGGTGGAGGTTCTTTTCAGCGGAGATGAAAGTACAAGCATCTCACAAACATCCTAAAAACTTAAAGTTAAACCAACTTGCGAGTTCAGACCACAAAATGTCAAAATATGTTGATTAGGGACGGAGCAGACACGTTAACCAAACACTGTGCGTCCTGCACGGCAACTTCCACAACAATCACAAAGCTGTGAAACACCAAAGGGGTTCGGAAACACAGCTGCTGAGTCCAGTTAAAAAGACGATAAGCTAATACACACACAGATGTGCGACATCAGCATGAGAACATGCGAGGCTTCCCGATCAGGCTTTGAGGAATGTTCAGTGTTAGAGCTGAGAGCAGACCTGCTGTATGAGACGTAGCGGTGTTTGCGATGTGCTCCAGGTGAAAGCGCTCTGTAGCTCAGGTGCGAGTGCAGTGCGACTGCTCTGGCCGTGTTGATGCGATCAGTTAGAGGAGCTGACTCTCAGACCTCTCAGTGCTGAGGTTCTCCGAACACCTTGACGTTTAACATAAACTACAACACTTTAGACTTTAACACAACAGTGTATTGTATAGATTTCTAAAGTAATTATTTTTGTATTGGAAATCCTTCAAAAGGAAAAATTGGAACTTACTTGACTTATTTGAAAAATACACAAAGTTTGGCTTTAAGATGCTCGAAATTAAATCTTAAATGGCATTCGTATTTTTGATCAACACTTCAACAAACATAAAAAAAATCACCTTTTACAAACACGAACTATGTGTAAAAAACATTTAAAAAATTACGTTTATGCTTCAAAAACTCCAAATTAACACAAAGATCTTGCAGCATCTTAAACACTGAGATCAATATGTTTGGTTTTCATAAAAAAAAAATCTTGTTTTATCTGTTCTTTTTTAATAAATAAATGGACGTTAAAGCTAATAAATGTTTTAAAAGAGTTTATAAAGAGTTTTAAAGGCCACAAGAAATTTTTAGAAAATTAAACTTTTACAACCCTGCAGTAAACACTAAACACATTAAATACAGTGTCTACACATTCTAACACTAACTAACACTAAAACATGACACAATAAAGGATTTAAAAACTCCAAATTAACACAAAATTGTGCAGAATGTTAATAAAATACTTAGAATCGTTTAAAAATTCCAGAAAGATCTATAAAGCATCTATCTATCTATCTATCTATCTATCTATCTATCTATCTGTCTATCTATCTATCTATCTATCTATCTGTCTATCTATCTATCTATCTTTTTTTTTTTTTACTGTTAAAGTTTTTGATCTGTAATTTATTAACCCTAAAACTCTTGAATTTGGAGTCTCCAGTAAAAGAGTAAACTCATTAAAGCTTTTAGTGTTAATATATTTATCAACTCTTGCACAGGTCCTCTGGGATTCATGTATCGATGTGTGTGTGTGTGTGTGTGTGTGTGGATACAGTCGATATGTATGCAGCTCTTCATCTTGTTCTTTATCCCTCAGGATAAATTTACCTTCTTGCTGTATATCGCTCATCAGCAGATGAATTTGTTTTCCTGCTCGAGCTGCCGTGTCTGATTGAACTCACGAGGCGTGCGATGCTCCATGCTGTAATAAGTCACGCTTGTGTGCTTTAATTGAGGAACAACAGCAGAAAAAAGAGAGAGACCAGGGAGAGAGACAGACAGGGAAAGAGAGACACAGGGAGACAGACAAGGAGAGAAAGAGAGACAGGGAGAGAGAGAGAAAGAGAGAGACAGATAGAGACAGGGAGAGAGAGAGAGAGACAGACAGAGAGAAAAAGAGAGGGAAAGAGAGAGAGAGACAGGGAGAGACAGACAGAGAAAGAGACAGGGAGAGAGAGACAGACAGAGAGAGAGACAGAGAGAGACACAGGGAGAGAGAGAGACAGGGAGAGGGAGATTGACACAGACAGAGAGAGTGAGACAGAGAAAGAGAGTGAGACAGACAGAGAGAAAGTGAGACAGACAGAGAGAGAGAGAGAGTGAGACAGACAGAGAAAGAGACAGTGAGACAGAGAGAGAGTGAGACAGACAGAGAGACAGTGAGACAGAGAGAGAGAGTGAGACCGACAGAGAGAGTGAGACAGAGGGACCCCCGCACTCACAGCAGACAGGTGCGGTGGTCCAGGTGTGAAGGTTTTCGTATCGTTGCCGCGAAAGTTTGCGTTTGTGTTAGCGTTTAAATTACATACTTTTTTTTCATTTATACAATAATAATATTAATAGCAACTAGTTTTTATATCTCACACTATTTGGCTTCGCCTTTTTCTGCGCTTTTTGGAGAACGCGCGAGTTTCTTTTTCTAAAAACAGCAAACGGAATTCAGCTCCAAACAACTACAACTCCGACTCAGGTACGTTATCATGTCCAATATTCAGCTTGTTCAGTGTGTAGAGTGCAGGATGTTTAGACATTCTTCCTCCGTCGTTAGCGGTAATTTTATTTATGATAGGTGTGTGTTAGTGAGCACTCTGACGGAGAAGATATCAGCGTTAGAGGAGCGCATCCAGACTTTAGAGAGGGTTAGAGAGTGTGAGAGCAGTGTTATTCCTGTAGCGGACAGTCTGGGTGCCACAGGCGGAGATAACCAGCCCCCGACTCCGGCATTAGAGCCCTCACAGCGGGGCGAGTGGGTGACGACTCGGCGGCATACTCGTTCAGCCAAAGCTAACGCTAAGGCTAGCCCACCGGAGCACACCTCTTCTGCGCTTCACGTGTCCAACAGGTTTGCTCTCCTCAGTGATGCACCCACTGAGAAACCTGAAAGAGCTCTGGTTATAGGAGACTCAATACTGAGACACGTGAAATTAGCTAGACCTTTAGGGGCACCAGCGGCAGTGGTTAGGTGTATCCCGGGAGCCAGAGCACCGGACATAGCAGGTAATCTTAGGGCTCTAGGACAGCACAGGTTCTCCAAGATAGTAGTACATGCTGGAGCTAACGATATACGCCTTCGTCAGTCAGAGATTAGTAAGAGTAACTTTATAGAGGTGTTTAAATTAGCGAAGGCGATGTCCGATGGAGTAGTATGCTCTGGTCCCATCCCAATGAGACGTGGTGACATAACTTACAGCAGGTTATGGTCGCTGAACCGCTGGATGTCCAGGTGGTGCTCCGAAAACAACGTGGGCTTTATTGATAATTGGAAGACCTTTGAGGGCAAAGCTGGCCTGTTAGGGCGGGACGGTGTCCATCCCACTCGGGAAGGTGCTGCTCTCATTTCTTGTAGTATAGCTCATAGTCTTAGAAGAGGCCTAGTTAATCGGTGACAATCCAGAGCCCAGGCCAGGGAGCAGACAGACAGGCTAAACCAACCGTCTGCTAGCTGCATAGAGTCGTCACTCAGGGTTCACTCTATTGAGACTGTGTCTGTTCCCCGAGCTAAAATCAAATTTAGAAAGACTCAGAAAGTCTGTTTTAGTAATTTAATTAGCATAAAGACCACAAACTTGGATCAGACTGAATGCGCAGCCGGCACCTCTGATCTGAAGCTAGGACTGTTAAATATTAGATCTCTCGCATCTAAAGCAGTTATAGTTAATGAAATTATCACAGATCAGGAATTTGATATACTCTGTTTAACAGAAACTTGGATTAAACAGGACGAGTATGTAGCTCTAAATGAAGCTAGTCCTCCTGGATACAGCTACATACACCAGCCTCGGTTAACTGGTAGAGGAGGAGGCGTCGCAGTTATTCACAATGATAATTTGACTTTTGTACAAAAACACGGACACAAATTTAATTCATTTGAAATTCTTTATAGTAACATAAGTGTATTTAACTATATTAAGTCAGCTCAGTCGATCCCGCTAATTGTCATTTACAGACCTCCAGGGCCGTACTCGGAATTTCTTAGTGAATTTGCAGATTTCCTCTCAAACCTAGTCGTTTCTGTAGACAAAGTGTTAATTGCTGGAGATTTTAATATTCATTTTGAAAACCCAGAAGACCCTCTGAGAACTGCATTTATGTCTATACTGGACTCGGTAGGAGTAAATCAGTGTGTAGTAGGACCCACTCATAAAGCAGGTCACACTTTAGATTTAATAATATTATTTGGATTAAGTATAAGAAATTTATTCACAATACCACTATCTGAAGTTATCTCAGATCACTATCTTGTCTCAATTCAAGTGTGTCACAGTAATAATGTACACACAGCGCCGCGCTACCGTATGAAACGTACATTCACATCAACTACCAAACAGAGTTTTATCAGTAATCTCCCAGAGTTCCCAACTTCGATTAGATCACCGTCTGACCCCACAGAACTCGATCAGGCGACTGAATATTTAGAGTCGACATTTCGCTATACCCTAGATAATGTAGCTCCAGTCAAAAGAAAAATTATTAGAGATAAAAAACTTGCTCCCTGGTATAACGATCACACGCGCACTTTAAAACAGACCGCTCGGAAATTAGAACGTAAATGGCGTCAAACTAAATTACTAGTATTTCGAATAGCATGGAAGGAGAGCATCCTGAACTATAAAAAAGCTCTTAGTGTAGCTAGATCAACATATCTCTCCACTCTTATAGAAAATAACAAAAATAATCCTAGATTCTTATTTAATGCTGTAGCCAAATTAACCACAAATAAGACCACTGCAGAAATCTCCACAACAACATCATGCAATAGTGAGGACTTCATGAACTTTTTTAATAATAAAATTGTAAATATTAGGCATAAAATTGAGGTTTTGAAACCGAACAATGTAATTGATGCAGATGTTAATCTAGCCATGTCAGACCAGAACCTAGAATACTTTACTCCCCTTGAAGAGAATGAACTAATTTCACTCATCTCTTCTTCAAATTCATCAACCTGTATATTAGATCCTGTACCGACACATTTTCTTAAACAGATAGTACCAGCAATAATAGAACCCCTGTTGAGAATAATTAATTCTTCACTCAGCATTGGATATGTTCCAAAATCTTTTAAATTAGCAGTTATCAAACCAATAATTAAGAAACCTGACCTCGACCCCTGTCAGCTGTCCAGTTACAGACCAATATCAAACCTCCCCTTTATCTCTAAGATCCTGGAAAAGATAGTAGCGGAGCAGCTATGCTCATATATACATAGAAATGGCATACATGAACTGTATCAGTCAGGATTTAGGCCTCATCACAGTACAGAGACAGCGCTCGTTAAAGTAGTAAATGACATTCTATTGGCCTCTGATCAGGGTTGTGTAACTATGCTTGTATTACTTGACCTCAGTGCAGCTTTTGACACTGTTGATCACGCTATTCTTCTTCACAGATTAGAAAATGTAGTGGGAATTAAGGGTACAGCCCTCTCCTGGCTCAGATCCTATCTGACCCATCGTTATCAGTATGTAGACTTAAATGGTGATTATTCTGCATGTTCTCTAGTGGAGTTTGGCGTTCCGCAGGGTTCAGTTTTAGGTCCACTGCCCTTTTCCCTTTACATGCTTCGTCTGGGCAACATAATCCGTAAGCATGGTATTAGTTTTCATTGTTATGCTGACGATACACAGTTATATGTCTCAGCAAAACCTGATGAGAAAAAACAGCTTACTAAAATTGAGCAATGTGTGCAGGACATAAGAAATTGGATGCTAATTAACTTCCTTCTGCTAAATCCGGATAAGACAGAAGTTCTAGTCATAGGACCGCATACAGCTAGGAGTAAAATTTTAGATCACACCGTAACTTTAGATGGCCTTTCTGTTCCATCAAATGCAACAGTGAAAGACCTTGGTGTGATTATTGATTCCAGCCTTTCATTTGAAGCACATGTAGATAATATTACCAGGATAGCATTCTTTCACCTCAGAAATATTGCCAGAATAAGAAATTTATTGTCGCTAAACGACGCAGAAAAACTAGTTCATGCTTTTATCACCTCTAGGTTGGACTATTGTAATGCCTTACTGTCTGGTTGTTCAGCTAGATGCATAAATAAGCTTCAGCTAGTCCAGAATGCAGCAGCGAGAGTCCTCACCAGAACCAGAAGATATGAGCACATCACCCCTATCTTATCTTCACTCCATTGGCTCCCTGTGAAATTTCGCATTGATTTTAAAATACTACTCTTGACATATAAAGCATTAAATGGTCTCGCCCCGCAGTACCTGAGCGAACTGCTAGTGTCTTACAATCCGCCACGCCTACTTCGATCAAAGGATGCAGGCTGCTTGTCAGTACCGCGTATTATGAAAAATACAGCTGGGGGCAGAGCTTTTTCTTACAAAGCCCCAAAGTTATGGAATAGTCTTCCAAATAGTGTTCGGGACTCAGACACAGTCTCAGTGTTTAAGTCCAGGCTAAAAACCTATTTATTTAGCCAAGCATTTTTATAAATAGATTTGCCATAGGTAAAGGAGCAGATCTGGGGGACTCATGGACGTAGAGTATTATGGTGAACTGGTATGTTTGGATGCTGTCTTCCTCACTCTCATTGATCACTCAGGTTTGCTGACGGTGAGGTGATTGTTTGCTTTACATGTCAGGAAGCCCTCATGTTTGTGTTTCCTTCTGGCTCTCCCTTTTAGTTATGATGTCATAGTTAGTCCTGCCGGAGTCTCTGCTTGCACTCTACAGTTAATATACATTCACATTATACATTGTGTGACTGTGACCATACCTAACTGCCATCTCTCCTCTTCTTCTCTTCCCCCCCTCTTTCTTTTTCCTCTCTCCTCCTGTCCCCCCTTTCACTCTTTCTCTCTCTCTCTCTGTCGAGCTACACATGTCGTTCCTGAGCTGCCAGTGATCCAGACTCCCTCTGCCCTCCGGACCTGTCTGACCCATCCTGGTGCCCCGCTTCTGGCTGAAGATCTCGTCACATGGATGCCCCGTGTGTCTCTCTGGGATGCGTCTGGTGTCTGGGAATGATTCTCTCTATCTAGAAAATGGTTCTGGCCTTGACTGGTGTTGGCAACTGTTTCTCTGGGGACTTGACAGTTCGATAGTTCATGACTGGAACTTCTTACAAGTCTACCTGGGTCTTCAATAACTACCTGGACTCCATATTAACATCAATTAACATCAGCTATTATAGCTGAACTGCCTCCCACCCTACACACTGTAATATGCAGATCATTTACTGCTTTCTGTTTCACCCAAATGAGGATGGGTTCCCTGTTGAGTCTGGTTCCTCTCAAGGTTTCTTCCTATTACCATCTCAGGGAGTTTTTCCTTGCCACTGTCGCCCTCGGCTTGCTCACCAGGGACAAACTGACCATTTTGATTCATACAAATTCACATTTCATACAAACCTAAATAATTCTTTTGACTGTGTAAAGCTGCTTTGCGGCAATGAAAATTGCTAAAAGCGCTATACAAATAAAATTGAATTGAATTGAATTGAATAGAGGGAGAGTGAGACAGACAGAGAGACAGTGAGACAGACAGAGAGTGAGACAGACAGAGAGACAGTGAGACAGAGAGAGAGTGAGACAGACAGAGAGACAGTGAGACAGAGGGAGAGTGAGACCGACAGAGAGAGTGAGACAGACAGAGAGTGAGACAGACAGAGAGAGAGTGAGACAGAGGGAGAGTGAGACAGACAGAGAGACAGTGAGACAGAGGGAGAGTGAGACAGACAGAGAGAGAGTGAGACAGAGGGAGAGTGAGACAGACAGAGAGACAGTGAGACAGAGGGAGAGTGAGACAGACAGAGAGACAGTGAGACAGAGAGAGAGTGAGACAGACAGAGAGACAGTGAGACAGAGGGAGAGAGTGAGACCGACAGAGAGAGTGAGACAGAGGGAGAGTGAGACAGACAGAGAGAGAGTGAGACAGAGGGAGAGTGAGACAGACAGAGAGACAGTGAGACAGAGGGAGAGAGTGAGACAGACAGAGAGACAGTGAGACAGAGGGAGAGAGTGAGACCGACAGAGAGAGTGAGACAGAGGGAGAGTGAGACAGACAGAGAGAGAGTGAGACAGAGGGAGAGTGAGACAGACAGAGAGACAGTGAGACAGAGGGAGAGAGTGAGAGTGGTGCTCGTCGTTGCTGTGTTCGGATCCCAGCTGTACGTCACACTGACTTATGAAATAAACTCATGTAGTGCGCAGCGGCGGGAATCAGAGCGTGAGGAATAACAGCACACTAACGCTGACACGGTGTTTTACTGAAGACAGATTTTATAGTAAACTGGTTTTATGTAAAACAAAAAGTTTATCAATTTAGCTAAGTGTTCTTATAAAATTTGGCCATTTTTAAAATATCATCTAATTAATATAGAGATCTAACTGTTTATGTTTTAGGTGTTTATTAGGAGTTACCCATAATGCAGTGCGGTAAGTGGGTTTATAATTACACTGTAACGTGTTTGAATACGATTAGCGATCAGGTGGGGAGGGAGCTACTCTGTCAAACACACACACACACACACACACACACAGAGTGTTTTTCTGCGCTGTCTGTTAGATTCTCTTTTATTCAGCCATGTTATTATTTACAACCTTGTGAGACTTTACAGTAAAAGACTTTTTTCTATGAATTCATGCTAAACATCAGTCTCTCCTACACTTACCGCGCATGCTAATAAATCCACCCATAAATCCATGCTACCGCTCCCGCAGTCTTCAGTTTTATGTTTAGTATTAAAAGATTTTTTTTCCTATCATTTGCGTGTTTATATCACCTTTAATTTAGTTTGATTTGCTATTATGTTTAACAGTCGACTAATGGATTTTTACAGATAATGTTAAATCAATGTGTCAGAAAATGCTACTAGTGTTAAAGCGAGCGAGATTATAATCTGATACAGTTTAAAAAAGGGCTACCAGTGTGTCAGGAAATGTGATCTCTAATAAAACTTTACTATATTTCTTGCAATGCTGCAACCATTTAAAACTGTAGATTATAGATACTGAGAAAGTATCGGGGACTGATTACTGAAACTATACATTTTTGTTACTGGCAGGGTAGGACAAAATGATAGGACACTCCGCCTGAGACGTATTAGTTATTGTAGAGTGCTAATATATGAGCGCAGAACAGGAGTGGATTATTTTGAGTAGAGCTTTTTTTTTTTAAGCTCATTTTAACTCACAGTTATGACTTTACAATTTTACAATAAATTCCATTTTTTTGCACTAGGTGAAGATGTTTGAGACAGACGTCTGAGCTGGAGATTTACAGCGTCTGTAGAGAGACCTCTGGATAATTAAAGGTTCCTCTCTGTATAAACGTGTTCTACTCAGACTCTCACCTTCCCCTGAAGGGAGGAATTACATTTTCGAGTTTCCAGGTAGAGCAGCTTAACGAGGTAAGAACCTCTGAGGAACTTGTGTGTGTGTGTGTGTGTGTGTGTGTGTGTGTGTGTGTGTGTGTGTGTGTGTGTGTGTGTGTGTTCATCAATGAGCACTACAGGTTACAGGTAGGGCGATTGGCCTCCTGGCATGAAGAACACTGTTGTAGCAGGTAACTAAGGTAACGGAGAGTGTGATTTGTGTGGGAGTGTGTGTGTGTGTGTGTGTGTGTGTGTGTGCGTGTGTGTGTGTGTATGGAGCTTGGCATATTTCACTTTTCAATTACAGCACGAGGAGAGAAGAAACTCGCTGAGTTCGCGGGTTGTGCTGCTGAAGGGAACGAGCGAAAAACACACACAACGAAATTGCTACAACCTGCACGCACACACACACACACACACACACACACACACACACATCAAGCACAAATTATGTACTCAATCACTTTATACATGTGAACAATGTCTATTGAATTCTATTTATTTATTTATTCTTGCTGCAATCGTGGGACTATTAAAGTTCCCTTCGCGCTCTCTGTGCTCTAACAGCTCTGTCTGTTCATCATCAGCATAAAAGCTAAATCAATATTTCATTAAAAGTGCTTTTCCCAAGAGTCCCTCTTTTTTTTTTTACACTTTTTAATAGTATTTCTATTGTTCAGTTTAAATAGAATTGAAAATTAAAATGTGTTTCAGGCACAAAGTGTTAAAGAAGCAGTGTGTAAAGTGTAGCGCCCCCTGCTGACCGCAAGAATTACAGTTAAAGTTAGTGGGCGGAGATTCTCTTCTCCAGATGGTTAAAGAGAAAAGTTCAGGTCCTGAAAAATCTTTATAAATAAAAGAGAGGTTTTGTCTGTACATTGGGTCAAAACTCACTCTGTCGGTGATGTCTTTATATTTAATACACTGGAGGACCTGAAACCAGTCTCAGAGACATTCCTGTCCGTCTGTCCGTCTGTCCAGTGAGATTATGTCGCAGCATGATGTAAAACTGTCTGTCTAGACTTTACTGAATCTCCTGCAGTCCTTAGATCTCTGCCTGAAGTTTAATCTGCACCATCAGTGAATCTAAATGTGGAGTAAAAGTGATGTTATGAACAGTTATGTGTGGGATTTAATAATCTACTGTAAAATAATCTACTAATGCGCTACTGTCTCAATGTAAACAAACACCTGCACCAATAGATATTAATTAGAAAAGATAAAGTGAATATTTTGACTGGGATTAGTTCATATTTTCACTTTGGCTGAAATAACAGCGCTGAAGTGGTATAAGTGAATTTTAACACGCTGGAGTGGTTTTAAGACAAAACTTCATCTTTATCCTTTGATCTACTTTTTCCATTTCTCATCTGTGATTCACTCTCCGATTACCGAACAGGGAGTGTATTTGTCTGAGCACCAAAGAAGGACAACTTAGTGTAAACAAGGCGTAAGATACTCAACCTTACAGAATGGGATTTCTTTGTATTAATAAGTTAGACAGAGAGTTCTGCTGTACAGAGAGACACACAGACGCGACAGTTTCTGACTCTCTTTGGCTAATCGTTGTTTATCTCACAGTGGGGTGTTAGCTCATGATGCCTTTCTGCCCTTATACCTTCTATAATTTGGAATGTGTGTGTGTGTGTGTGTGTGTGTGTGTGTGTGTGTCAGGACTGATTCCACTCGTTATCAGAGTGAAAAATGACACAGCCGAGCTGTACTGAAGATCTGGTTTCATGCTAATTTCTCACATCAAAGCTCGTGTTATGTGTCAGTGTCCGTGGCGTGATGCACGAAACTGCGACAGCGGCACGCGGAGACGGCGAGTCGTTTCTGTAGAGCCTCTTGACGTTGAGGACGGTGACCTTTCCGCTATTAAACGTGACCCTGATGTGATGGGACTGGCGGCTCCATTACTACTCGTCTCTACTCGACTCGTCTCACCGTCATCATCTGGAGGAACGGAAACTCCACATGGACACATGCTCTCACTCTTTCCCAGTGTGCATAAGTATTGGCACCTACAGGTGACTGTATAGAATATAAAAACCAACAGAGCGGTGTCCTTCCATAAATAAAAAGATGATGTCATACTCCTAATCCATTTCTATTTACATTTAATGAGTGTGTTCCTGTACTCACTTATGTTATAGCAGCTATACACACACACACTCATCCACTCGCCAGTTATACTTCTACACGTTGTCACGTGCCCAGAGTGGAGTGTAGACTCCTCCTGACTGTTAGACGGCGCTGACGCTGTAGACTCCTCCCACTAATAATAAATAAAGAAGCATCGCCTCAGACTGTATCACAGATCGTATTTTCATGCTCGTGTTATCAGTGCACAGTTACGCTGTAATTCACAACACATCAGGGCGAGAGCATTAATATAAACCTGTGGCAGTGTCCGAGCGGCTGACCAATCAGAGCGCAGGATTCATCAGCTTTCTCAGCGCCTCCATATGTTTATAGGTGAGAACGTCACTCAGTGTACACGGTGATTATCTTATACAAGGCTTATTTCTCCAACTCGCTTGAGGCTTGAGACGTCTCGTCACAGCGTCTCACAGACGAGTGCTCAGGAGAGTCACAGCCACGCTCCAACAGCCTTCATCACCTCCAGCATACTCATCACATCTCACTGGAGATAAGAGTCTATTCTCATCCACATCTTCAGCACAGACACACACACACACTGCCGTGTTCGGGTACAACCCGAGAGCGACGGACACAGGGCCAGACAGAACGGGGGGATCAAGTGAGGAATGAGTAAAGTTATTAAAAAGTGTGAAACAGACAGGACGGAAAGAGGAAATAGAGAGACTGAGCACCGGAGCAAAGGAGAGAGAGAAAGGGAAGGAAGAGCGGAGGGGAAAATGAAAGGGGAGAGAAATAAACTAAATAAAGCAAAGAAGGGAAATGTAGAAAGATAGAGAGAGAAAGAAAGAAGGAAAGAAATGGAGGGAAGAGATAGATAGATGGATGGATGGATAGATAGATAGATAGATAGATAGATAGATAGATACTTTATTCCAGACTAGGTAACTATTACAAACGCCTAATTTAATTTCTCCTAATTTATGTTCTCATCTTGTTCTCTCTCTCTTTCCTCACTCCCAATCTCTTCATCTTTCTCTCATCTTTCTCTCTTTCCTGCTCTCCTTGTCCACGCTTTTTATCAATTTTCTTCTTTCATGCTCATATAATAACAGAAAGTGTGAGATTAAAGCTAACAGTCCCTGATTTTATTGGCTCTCCGGCCGACCAATCAGACGAGCCGAGCTCCGGCAGGCTGTATAGTCACTCCAGGGGTTTCACTGATTTACATTCAATACAATCATTAAAGTGATTTATGACTGCGTCCTCAAATGAGCAGACACACACGTGCGCACACACACACACACACACAAACAGAGCTCCATCACATGCCAAGCAGCTGAACCCTGTCCGTCCCGTGGGTCGTGCCCTACACACTGCAGAAGTGCCCTTTAGTTTTCACGCCCCGGTGATCCACAGCTCATTACTGACCCGTGTGAATCAGACACCTCCCCCACAACAAACCCGGGGTTAGAGACTTGTGACGCAGGCTGTCAGAGACAACGTTATTATCAGTTTCCTCACACGGCGACTCTCCTCCACGCGGCCTCGCGGCGCCGCAGCGCTCATGTTTAATGCTGATCACATCGACTGGCTCCAGGGAGCGACGGAGCCGTGCGGAGCAGTGTAAATGCCACCGACGCCTGGCCGCTAGCATACGAATTACTGCCAGCACAGACATGTCGTTTAGCCCCGCGTCCCGCCACAGAGACGCCGTTTATCCCGACACTTCAAGGCCGTTTATCCCGACACATCATGCCACAGAGACTCCATCTATCCCGACACGTCACTGCACAGAGACGCTGTTTATCCCGACACATCAGAGCTCAGAGACGTCATTACGTCGACCAGTTTAGCAAGCTGCACTTAACGCTTAAGTCTCAAACGTTCCAAATGATCAAATGTAAATATGAAACAGGAAGCTGATTGTGGAGCACATGAGCGGTTTTTATTAACACACAATCCGTCACAAATGATACAAGCTTTTAAACAAACTTAGTAGAAATTAGAAGTAGAAGTTCAGGTCAGGCCGCTTGGCGTGGTGCTCACGGTGAAATCAGGGCCACTTAAAGATTGGAACACTGAGCGAGCACTCTGCAGTGGAGGAGGAACGTGTGGCATGTGGAGAGATAAGAGGAGCATCTACAGCGATAAAGCTTACAGAGACAAGGACATGGAGCACAGCCAGGCTCCCGCAAACCTTCCGTCGAAAAACAAGTGTATAAATAAAGACTGATGCTGCGAGACTTTCGACGGAACAAAAAAGCAAATAGATTTTAGGATTACACAAACCTTATAGCTCAGACGTTTACTCTGATGGAGTAAGTGTCAAAAATGTGATGTCAGCCTTATTCCTGGAGGACCCCTGCGTTTAGTGTTCCCCTGCTCTAACACTACCAAGGGAGTCACAAAACTGCTGGGAATTAGTTCAATCAGGTGAGCTCAAGAATACTTCTTCCACCTCCATCCAAATGAACAACGGTTTCGAAAAATGGCTCCATTCACTTCCATCCAATGGATTCTTCAAACTATAAACTATAAGAGTTACAGAAACAGCATGGACAAAAGTTCTAAAACTTTCAAAGGTTTTGTTATTGTTCATGCAAAAACTAGATTTTTTCAAAATAAATTGTATTAAAGTGTTATTTTCTGCACAGTTAGATGATTATCCGTGTGTAGATGCTGCAGCTCTGCTCCCTGTTTCATTAGACATGGACGTTAGGGGTCACCTGAGGTCACAGCACATCAATGGCAATGCTGAAATGAACCTCCTGGGAAAAAAATTATAGGCAAGAGGTGATGAAAGAAGGAGAAAGAAATGAATCACTGCACACACACACACACACACACACACACGTAAGTGTTTCTCCTGCTTTTTAACACACTAGTTTAGCTGAAGGTGAAACTACAGTACTTGCATGGTACAGGAGCGTACCTATGCTCCCCGGGTTCGACAGTACCCTCCCTCCATTATCTCTCTGTTAAAACACATTAACACTATGGTCGAGACAAACGTGACCCGTTTCAACGCCCCTTGGTCACATGTCCCTACGGCGCTATGTCCCATTACGTGTTATATAAACCTGGGGACGATAGGACCCTGCGAACATTGGCACGAGTACCTTGGTGGCAATAAATGATAAGTTACTCGAAGTAACTTATGTATGCTAGCATTGGTAAAGTTATGCTAGGAGGTGATTAGCTTAAGTCTCTCTTTAGCCAGAAATTGAATTTCCCTTTTTAGAATAAAAGAATGAGATTATGTAACTAAGCAGTGAAGCTAAACACAATGAACGCAGAACAACAAACTACTAGCTGTTCGCTATAAGCCAAGAGATCATACTACACGCTCCGGTGAATAAAAGGTAAAATGTCACTGACGGATCCGTCACGGGTCTCCAGGCGGTTGACGGTACCTGTAATTACATCCAGAATATTTTTTCAATGAATCTCACCGCCTGTCACTCATCTGTCCAGCTACACCAAGGAAAAAATCCCCTTTCATCATGAGAGACGTATAATTATACATGACAAAATGTGAGATTGAAGAAGGTGAGGTGAGGTGAAGTGAAAACACCTCCATTAGTAAGAAGATTTCTGCTTAACTAATGTGAACAACATGACACAAGTTTACTGAGCAAACCGAAACATGCCACATCCTTTACTCATTACATTTATTATAATCAATCCGGAGTGCTCTCAGCTAGAACTCACATCTAGTAACTCAGCTAGAAAGAAGGCCATAGTACAGATTATTAATGCTAGTGGCACTGTCTAGTTGATGTCTGAACTTTAAATTATCTGAATAAAGAAATACGTTAATAAAAAATGCAAAGAAATCAATACATCAATTCATGCTAGCAGTTTGCAGGATTACGCTAATAGCTTGGTTGCGTGTTCCGACATCAAAACTAGATAACTGTTATAAACATCCAATGTGATAAACGCTTTTAGCTTCAGTTAGAGTGAATAATCCTAACTTCGATCAAAGGATGCAGGCTGCTTGTCAGTACCGCGTATTATTAAAACTACAGCAGGGGACGGAGCTTTTTCTTACAAAGCCCCAAAGTTATGGAATAGTCTTCCAAATAGTGTTCGGGACTCAGACACAGTCTCAGTGTTTAAGTCCAGGCTAAAAACCTATTTATTTAGCCAAGCATTTTTATAAATAGATTAGCCTTAGGTAAAGGGGCAGATCTGGGGGACTCATGGACGTAGAGTATTATGGTGAACTGGTATGTTTAGATGTTGTCCTCCTCACTCTCATTGATCACTCAGGTTTGCTGACGGTGAGGTGATTGTTTGCTTTACATGTCAGTTCCCCCTCATGTCTGTGTTTCCTTCTGGCTCCTTTCGCATTATACATTATATGACTGTGACCAGACGGAACTGTTATCTCTCCTTCTTTTCTGTTCTCTTCTTTGTTCCCTGTTGAGTCTGGTTCCTCTCAAGGTTTCTTCCTATTACCATCTCAGGGAGTTTTTCCCTGCCACTGTCACTGTCGCCCTCGACGATCTGATCATTCTGATTCATTCAGATTTCATACAAACTTAAATCATTCTTTTGATTGTGTAAAGCTGCTTTGCGACAATGATAATTGTTTAAAGCACTATACAAATAAAATGTAATTAAATTGAATTAATGGGGAAGTGACATCAATTAAAGAGTTACTTTAACATTTACAATATCAAGTAACATTTAAAAAATGGATTCTAAAAAAATAACATCAGCAGTGTTATTGTGGCTGGATGAGATCAGTTCACGGGATTAGTTTAGTGTCTGAGCTTTGCATTCTGCTGGACGCAGTCAGTTAGCTGAGAATTAGCACGCAGCTCACGGCGCGGCTCTCAGCCCGTCTCTCTTTAATAGCTGGCAATTTTGAGACGCTTTGGCCGTCATCGACATCAAGAGGCCGTTTCTTTCCCCTGCTCTTCTCAGCAATCCAGACGAACATCTTTCCCCCCTCTGTCTTGCTAATGAGGCGTCGGGGGATGATTATTCCCCGCCAGTGTGTGTTCTCCAGCGCTGGACGCATGTCAGGAAAGTGAATGAGGCAGCCGGCGGCCATTTTGGCCACAGGGGGAATTTGTTTAATGAGTGTGTTGACACAATGGAGAACTTTCACCTCCATCCTACTGCTGGTAAAACTGGAGGGAAAAAAACAAGAGCTCTGGTGTAGCAGTGCTGTGCTTATATACCGTATTAATAACCTGCATAGTGGTGTATTACTGTGATTTATTATTTTATTTTTTTTAAACAGAAATCAGTAGAATTGATTCATTCAGACAGACTTTTTATCCTAAACAGAACGTTCTGCAGTTGAGTCGGCAGTTTATAAATTTAAAACCAAATCAGAAATTTTGTCAAGTTGACTCATATTAGTTATCTAGACTTAGTACCGGTGTATGAATGACCACGCCTCTAACCCCACAGGCTCCGCCTCCTGAGAGTAAGAATTGTTTTTCATTTACATTTGCATGTAGGCTTTTGGCAGACGCTCATATCCAGAGCGACTTACAGAAAGTGCTTTGAAGTTTGGAGGATGATGATGCTGTATTTTACCTCTAATACTGTATATTACAAACTTCTTTAGGTCAAAATGACTTTATGGAACCTAACAGTAACACAAGCCTGTTTTATAGAAAGGATTTTAGTGTAAGATACTGTAGTGTCATAGCTAAAACACCTGGTCTGTTTAGGACTGACCCGTGCAGGACAGACCTCCTGACAAAGAAAGTGTATCATATAAATCAGGTTTTAGTAATTTACACCAATGAAAATTTTGGCAGATGTAATTAGGTGTTAATGAACATATTTATACCCAAGAAACACAAAGTGAAATATAGTGGCACCTTAGATTGTGAGTAATGCAGTTTGTGCGTGTTCCGCAAGACGAGCAAAGATTTTTAATTAATTTTGACTTGGAAAACAAACAAGTGTTAGTTCATGATTACCGAGTATCATGTATCACGCATGCGCTTCTTGTTTTGAATGCCGAGCGTCACATGATCACAACTGAACCAAGGATTTTCTCTCTCTTGTGCTCCGTGCATAAACGGAAACTGTCAGGATTTTAATTTTTTTTAAAGGTAAAGTGCAGGTTAATTTCTTCTATTTTTATTTTATATTTTGTGTTAATTATTTTTATGTATTTATTTTTTGGGGCTGTGGAACAAATAATTTGAGTTTTCATTATTTCTTATGGGGAAATTCACTTTGATTTACAAGTGTTTTGAAATACGAGCCTGCTTCCGGAATGAATTATGCTCGTAATCCAAGGTTCAACTATACTGAAGTATAACAATTAACATTGATATTGAACAGTAACAAGCTTTTTTCAAAAATCCCTTAAATTCCTCTGATTGTGTTACTGCGGCCAAGGGGAGCTAGCAAACACCAAAGGTGGATAGAAAACCCAGAGCAAGGGTTGTGATCTCTTAGGAAGAGGTGAGAGTAAGGCCAAGAGTAAACCCCAAGCAAGGGGAGAGGAATCTCTGAGCAATGATAGAGTAAATCCAGAGCGAGGCAGGAGGATTGAATTAGCAAGTGTAAAGTAAACACTGAGTAAGTGGAGAGTAATCCTAGAGTAAGGGGGGAGTAATCCTAGAGTAAGGGGGGAGTAATTCTAGAGTAAGGGGAGAGTAATCTTAAAGTAAGGGGACAGTAATCCTAGAGTAAGGGGAGATTAAGCCTAGAGTAAGGGGAGAGTAATCTTACAGTAAGGGGAGAGTAATCCTAGAGTAAGGGGGGAGTAATCCTAGAGTAGGAGGGGAGTAATCCTAGAGTAAGGGTAGATTTATCTTACAGAAAGGGTAGAGTAATCCTAGAGTAAGGAGAGAGGAATCCTAGAGTAAGGGGGGAGTAATCCTAGAGTAAGGGGGGAGTAATTCTAGAGTAAGGGGAGAGTAATCCTAGAGTAAGGAGGGAGTAATCCTAGAGTAAGGGTTGAGTAATCCTAGAGTAAGGGGGGATTAATCCTAGAGTAAGGAGGGAGTAATCTTACAGTAAGGGGAGAGTAATCCTAGAGTAAGGGGGAAGTAATCCTAGTGTAAGGGGAGAGTAATCCTAGAGTAAGGGGGGATTAATCCTAGAGTAAGGAGGGAGTAATCCTAGAGTAAGGGGGGGAGGAATCCTAGAGTAAGGGGGGAGTAATCCTAGAGTAAGGGGAGAGTAATCCTAGAGTAAGGGGGGATTAATCCTAGAGTAAGGAGGGAGTAATCCTAGAGTAAGGGGGGAGGAATCCTAGAGTAAGGGTAGAGTAATCTTACAGTAAGGGGAGAGTAATCCTAGAGTAAGGGGAGAGTAATCCTAGCGTAAGGGGGAGTAATCCTAGAGTAAGGGGGGATTAATCCTAGAGTAAGGAGGGAGTAATCCTAGAGTAAGGGGAGAGTAATTTTAGAGTAAGGGGAAAGTAATCCTAGAGTAAGGGAAGAGTAATCCTAGAGTAAGGGGGGATTAATCCTAGAGTAAGTGGAGAGTAATCCTAGAGTAAGGGGGGAGTAATCCTAGAGTAAGGAGGGAGTAATCCTAGAGTAAGGGGGGATTAATCCTAGAGTAAGGGGAGAGTAATCCTAGAGTAAGGGGGGAGTAATCCTAGAGTAAGGAGGGAGTAATCCTAGAGTAAGGGGGGAGTAATCCTAGAGTAAGGGTAGAGTAATCTTACAGTAAGGGGAGAGTAATCCTAGAGTAAGGGGAGAGTAATCCTAGAGTAAGGGGGGATTTATCCTAGAGTAAGGGGTAAGTAATCCTAGAGTAAGGGGAGAGTAATTTTAGAGTAAGGGGAAAGTAATCCTAGAGTAAGGGAAGAGTAATCCTAGAGTAAGGGAGGATTCATCCTAGAGTAAGGAGGGAGTAATCCTAGAGTAAAGAGGGAGTAATCCTAGAGTAAGGGTAGAGTAATCTTACAGTAAGGGTAGAGTAATCCTAGAGTAAGGGGGGATTAATCCTAGAGTAAGGAGGGAGTAATCCTAGAGTAAGGGTAGAGTAATCTTACAGTAAGGGGAGAGTAATCCTAGAGTAAGGGGAGAGTAATCCTAGAGTAAGGGGGGATTTATCCTAGAGTAAGGGGTAAGTAATCCTAGAGTAAGGGGAGAGTAATTTTAGAGTAAGGGGAAAGTAATCCTAGAGTAAGGGAAGAGTAATCCTAGAGTAAGGGAGGATTCATCCTAGAGTAAGGAGGGAGTAATCCTAGAGTAAAGAGGGAGTAATCCTAGAGTAAGGGTAGAGTAATCTTACAGTAAGGGTAGAGTAATCCTAGAGTAAGGGGGGATTAATCCTAGAGTAAGGAGGGAGTAATCCTAGAGTAAGGGGGGATTAATCCTAGAGTAAGGAGGGAGTAATCCTAGAGTAAGGGGTGAGTAATCCTAGAGTAAGGGGAGAGTAATTTTAGAGTAAGGGGAAAGTAATCCTAGAGTAAGGGAAGAGTAATCCTAGAGTAAGGGGGGATTAATCCTAGAGTAAGGGGAGAGTAATCCTAGAGTAAGGGGGGATTAATCCTAGAGTAAGGGGGAGTAATCCTAGAGTAAGGGGAGAGTAATCCTAGAGTAAGGGGGGATTAATCCTAGAGTAAGGAGGGAGTAATCCTAGAGTAAGGGGGGAGTAATCCTAGAGTAAGGGGAGAGTAATCCTAGAGTAAGGGGAGAGTAATCCTAGAGTAAGGGGAGAGTAATCCTAGAGTAAGGGGGGAGTAATCTTAGAATAAGGGGAGAGTAATCTTAAAGTAAGAGGGGAGTAATCCTAGAGTAAGGGGAGATTAATCTTAGAGTAAGGGGAGAGTAATCCTAGAGTAAGGGGAGAGTAATCCTAGAGTAAGGGGGGATTAATCCTAGAGTAAGGAGGGAGTAATCCTAGAGTAAGGGGAGATTAATCTTAGAGTAAGGGGGAGTAATCCTAGAGTAAGGGGAGAGTAATCCTAGAGTAAGGGGAGAGTAATCCTAGAGTAAGGGGGGAGTAATCTTAGAATAAGGGGAGAGTAATCTTAAAGTAAGAGGGGAGTAATCCTAGAGTAAGGGGAGATTAATCTTAGAGTAAGGGGAGAGTAATCCTCAAGGCATGAGAGTAAACCCTGTGAGTAGAAACCTAGCAGTAAATAAATGCAGATGCGCTGATAATTAAACTGGAATTGTGGGGTGACGAGATCAGAGAAAAGCTAACGCTAAATGATATTTTAAATCTTGTAAAATTTTGCTTACCTGGGGGGGGGGGGGGGTATTATTATTACCTGGGATAATTACTGAGGGATTGAACAGACACTGAGTGTGTGTGTGTGTGTGTGTGTGTGTGTGTGTGTTACTTCACCTGTAAGTGAATACATCAGTGGACATACTGTATACCAGTAAAATAATGTAAAGAGGGAATGATGGTGCGACCTGATACAACAACAAAGCAGACGTGTGTGTGTGTGTGTGTGTGTGTGAGATTATCATCAGTTACCTGCATGTTTTGCTCTTAAAATGTGTGAAGAAACACTTTCAGATAAAAGCACTTTTGAGTCAAAACACTTTTAATGATGCAAAGAGTCAGGAGGTGAGGAGGAAAAGCTGAGATGCTCCTTTTAAATCATACATCACACAACTGGAACAATTACAGCATCTACCTTTAATCCTAAATCTCTTTTTCACACGCAAACACACCCACCCACACACACCCACCCACACACACACACACACAAACACACACAGGGTTCCCCTGGCTCTGACTGTAGATTGGGAACGAGCTGTGAGCAGAAAGAAGCGAGTCACTTTATTCTACTGATGACTTCACTCCTTCAAGTCATGAAAATTAATTTTATACGTGAACAATAACCACAGTGAAAGAGTGTGTGTGTGTGTGTGTGTGTGTGTGAAACATATGAAGGTATGAAGTTGTGTGATGAGTTTCTTTACCAAAACAGTTTAGTTACAATTACATTGTTGTATTTATTACAGAACGACCTTCTGACCAATCACAATCCAGAATTATAATCTGAAAGCTATTACAGTGCGTGACTGATTAGCGAACACACACACACACACACACACACACCTCTGAGCAAGCAGGAATGTTGTGCATGGTTTATTTGATCTTTCTTTAAACCCAGACACAGCACTGCGTCACTGGTCCTGAACTTAAAGCAGACAGGAGATGAGTTCTGACGAGGACAACAATAAAAACATTTCATCAGGTTTTTGTTTTTTTTTGCGTCAAGGCCGAACGTCTGCTCGTCTCATCTCCTTCTGCGTTCCACCTGCTCCTCCAAAGCTCCCGGGGGGGAGGAGGGGGGGGGGGACAGATTCTGAGCTCACCTTCCACTGCAGACGAGGCTTTAGACTCTGCCTCGGCTGTGTTCTCTCTATCGGCTTGAGTGTCTATGTTCATTTAGTGAAGTGCTGCTAAAAACCTCCCGTCCACTTTACAACATGAAAAAACCTGAAAATGATGGTGAGAAAAGCTTAAACGAGCCTCTTCACCGTTACACTGTCACAGCACTCCATTAACATTCACAGCGAGGTTCAGCCGAGCAGATCTGTGTGTCGGGTATCAGAGCGAGGACGAAAACATCAAGTAATAAATACGGTGAAAGAGTTCAGGGGTCAGGAAAGGGCTAAAGGGTCAGAGCGCAAACGTGGCGATTAGGAAACTTAAAGGTCCCTTATTACGTGATTTCTTCACAGGTCTCAGAGCTCCTCCTCTAGAGAAAGAGAGAGAGAGAGAGAGACAGAGAGAGAGTGTGTGTGTGTGTATTAATACCCCAGCTCCAATAACCCTCAGATCATGCATTACCCCACACACACCCTCTGTTTCACTCCTCCTACTAACACATCATTTTAATGTCTATGTACATAAGATACAGCTTATATGAGGTCACATTAGAAGTAAAACATTCAGCCTTATGTACATGAATGTCTAAACATTACAAAAAAAAAAGTTAATTTTATATAATAGCTCCACCTTAAAGGAGAGTACTAAAAGTCCTCAACAGCTCGTTCGTAAGTCCAGTTTGTTTACAGGTTCAACAAATATTGTCTAGGCACTAAGACAGTAACAATCTTTTTGTATATTACAAAAAAGAATTAGAGATGTCTGCCATCTTTTCACCTCACTCCATTCTCTTAATTATTTACACAGGATGCACGCTGCATGCACAATTTTCACACACAAGTAAAAAATTTTTTTTTAAATATTTGCTTATCTTGCGGAACACTCGCAAACCGAGTTACTCGCAATCTGAGGTTTCACCATACTTGTTTTAAATTGTAGGTCACGGGCATTTGTGTGAGTATTTCACTGCATATCATACGGTGTATGGTTGCATATGTGACAAATTAAATTGAAATGTAAAATTCAAATGTTATGTTTAATGTAATTTAGTTCAGTGTTATTTGTACAGGTCGAGTTATGAATTTCTGCAGAAACAAACGGACTACGGTCCTAACAACATTCATAGAAGCGAACAAATCATGGGAGTAGCTCATGTGTATTGTCCATGACACAGCACTAACATATACCAATATTTACAATTATATACCATAATTTCAGTGTGTAAGTGAATGTATAAAATGTCTAAAGTCCGGTATATTGTGTGCGCGCGCAGGAGAAATTTGTCGGCCTCACCGGTTTCAGTGAATCAGTCTGAGAGCACGATGATAGAAAATACCTGTCCTGTAAAACTGTCCTAAACTTAATTTGCAGTCTAAGTTTAGGCAACATCCTTGTGTGTGTTAGTCGTCCTACACAATAACCCGCCTCCTCCTCGTCTCTGTCTCTAGTGATTATCTCTTTTACTGTGAGATTAATTTTCTTCGCATGTTTACGGTTTCTGGCCACATGATGGCAGTGTTGGGGTTTAGTCAAGCGTATCGGTATGCCTTTTATTGTATATTTGTGTCAAAGATGTACATGACTCACTTTGTCCCAAACTTATGAACAAATCCTACTTATGAACATGTTCCTGGCATGGATCTTCCCCTCTTTCCCACTCTCATTGATCACTCAGGTTTGTTGACGGTGAGGTGATGGTTTGCTTTACATCTCAGTTTCCCCTCATGTTTGTGTTTCCTTCTGGCTCCTCCCTTTTAGTTATGATGTCATAGTTAGTCCTGCCGGAGTCTCTGCTTGCACTCTACACTAAATATACATTCACATTATACATTGTGTGACTGTGACTAGACCTAACTGCCATGTCTCCATTTCTTCTGCTCTCTGTTCCTCTACCTATCTCTCTGTCAAGCTATACATGTCGCTCCTGAGCTGCCAGTGATCCAGACCCCCTCTGCCCTCTGGACCTGTCTGACCCATCCTGGAGTCCTGCTTCTGGTTGGAGATCTCATCACATGGATGCCCCCGTGTGGTCTGCCTGGAATGCGTGAGGTGACTGGGGTTGGTTCCACTTTTCCATGAAGGTGGTCCTGTCCTCGACTGATGCAGACAGCTGTTCTCTGAGGACCTGTGACATCAGTCGCTCAATAGTTCAGGACTGGAATTTCTCACAGTCTAGCTGAGCCTCCAGGAACAAACTGGACTTTAATCTTACACGTCTCCTCTTATACTGAACTTCCAGTCTCGCATATTATTATGCACATTAATCCCTGCTATCTGTTTTCACCCAGATGAGGATGGGTTCCCTGTTGAGTCTGGTTCCTCTCAAGGTTTCTTCCTATTACCATCTCAGGGAGTTTTTCATTGCCACTTGTCATCAGGGACAATCTTATCATTTTGATTCATACACATTCACATTTCATATAAACCTAATTCTTTTGATTGTGTAAAGCTGCTTTGTGATGATGTAAATTGTTAAAAGCGCTATACAAATAAAATTGAATTGAATTGAAATGGATCTCGTTCGTACGTCGGGGACTATCTGTGTAATTATGCTTGTCGCAAATCAGCTTTATAGAATCAATCAACTAATAAAAAATTATAAAATGTAAAAAAAAGTTTAATAATACTGACAAATGAATGATAATTCTAACCCTAAACCCCATTCCTGAAGCCTAGCCGCTATTAATCCCATCCTAGAACTCTAAACTCTAATCCTTTCATCTGTTTGAACCCAATCACACATGGTCACCATTCTCAGTTATAATTAATGACAAATTCAGAAATAAACTACATATATTCCTCAAGTATAAAGCTTTATTAAAAAGGTTACTTTTGTAAATGGACTGACTGATTGGTCACGCTGGTCAGACATAAAACCTCAACATTTATCATTAAATGTAAATCTCAGAGCAGCTTCTGTAGTGTTACAGCAATACGGTTTATTTATCAGCTTATTACACTTTAGATTTTTCCCACAATCCCCTCTGCAGCTCTCCGGCTGCTAAATATGACGTCAATAACAGAGACGCCGTCGAATGAGGCTCCGGCCAGCGTGAGTGGAAGAGCGTGGTCGCTGATATACTGCCTCATCAGCTCTGAAACCACAAACACCAGCATGATTATTATCCTTATCATTATTGCTATTATTGTTATTATTATAATTAATAATAATAATAATAATAAATTTGAGTATGTTGGAGATATGTGCATCGGGTTTATACAGGTGATGTGTGTGTGATGTTAGGCGTGTCTGTAACGTGTGTTATTGATGATGTAATAAAACATAATAAATCATCTCACCCAGTCTTTTCCAGTGTCCCAGATGGTACTGTGGAATGCAGTTCTGAAAACACACACACACACACACATATATATATAATTGAACAAGAAAAACTTCACATCAAAAGCTGAAAGCCTGACAAAAGCGAATTCTCTCAGCGGGGAGACGAGGCTGAAGCAGGACGAACTCACACACTGTAACACACTGACTCATGTTCCACTTTAAATCCTCTCTGTGATGCAGCTTCCTGAACATCTACATCAAGCACACACACACACACACACACACACACTGGAACGCCTTCGCCGTGCTCTCACTACTGTTCCTGTGTAGGCTTGACTCGCTCAGCGCTCATACTGTACGTTACTGCAATAAAGGTTTTACTTCCTGTCGTCGCCTCCACTACAGCGGCTCTTAACCTTATAAATTTTACACAGTTAACAGATCTGAGGGCTACGGAGAAATACATGCCAAACAAACCTAATCTGTAATAAATTTATCATCAGTTACATTTTTTATTCCAATTAAGTGATTAATGACTAATCATTACCGTCTCTAGCAGGTTCACACACTCGTCCTCTCACCAGTCTCTCATTACTGTCTCTCTTAAAGTTAATAAGACAAATCTTGCAGTGTGTTGCGTTAGCAAGAAAAATGCAAAGTAGCGTAAAACTTCTGTCCGGGAGCGGAGCACTAACTCTGTTTACTCTTCATGCAGAAGATGTAAAAACTTAAACACCTCAGTGATTACACACATGAGACTCAGCAGCGAGACAGGTGAGACGGCTGTGACGAGAGGTGAGACGGCTTTGACGTGAGGCGAGCATGGGACCACAGTGATGAGGAGAGGTGATGCGGTGATGAATAACGCCAAAACACAATGTTTATGATGAAGGTTTAATAGGCCGTAATTATTTGGCCTGACTGTTGATTTACTCAACAGGGAGACGAGATGAGATTGAATCAGACAATAAGCCACTGACTCATCGTCCAATTAAAAGTCTCCATGGAGAGCGTCTCTCGGAGCTGAGAGTGATCGAGGACAGAGGAATGATAAACACACTGAGTGGAAACGTGCTGCAGTGTTTAATTAAAGACACCGAGGACGGTTACGATCAGTCGACTTAAAGAGGCAGTGTGTGATTGTTATAGAGATATTACAACACTACATCACTGCATGACTGTCATGCAACAGATCTGGCGTGTGTGGTCAGTTTATGAGCAGCAGGGGGTGTTACACCTTACACACCGCTGCTTTAAAGCTGAGAGCAGAAAATGTTCTTAGGATAAAAAGATAATTGTGTCACATGAGTGCACAATCCTCAGTCATCTGCTGCTCTTTACACGAGCCGAGTGACGGGACTGAGGAGAGAACTGACTACCAGCGAGGGACTTAAGGACACCTGGTGGCAGGAACAGGAACTACACGTCATATTTCTACTAAAATCATATAAACATTACATTCTCCACATCCATGCATGAACATGTGCAAGTAGAACTGTGTGTGTGTGTGTGTGTGTGTGTGTGTGTGAGAGAGACAGGAGCAGCAGGCTCATGCTCACCTGCAGTACAGAAGTTTTACTCCACACGGGTGATGATGTAACGTTGAGGTGCGAGCTCATGGCCTGGACCGCTTGATCCAACAGCGCCTGACCTTTCACCTCAGCTGGACGACCTAATGTCTCTTCAAACCAAGCACCTCCCATCATCACCTCAAAACACACACACACACACACACACAGGTTAACGTCATCAGCGTCATATATGTCCAATAAAAGCTTTAAAGGGCGGGGTTTTGGAACTGAACAGAGTGAAAGACACGCCCACTCAGATCTGACCTCACGTTTATAAACACACCCTCATGTTTACGGACACACCCATTTTATCAATTAGGAGCTCAAAGCCACACCCTTATTGTTTAGTGCCCTAATTTATACAGTATGGACTCTGGGACAGGGACAGACCCCAAAGACACGCCCACTTATTTCTGCCCTAAACTCCATATAAGGACAATAAAAAGCTGTGAGTTAAAAAGATGAGCGTGTTCCTGCTGTACCGCGGGACTCTGACACGGGGAGGACAAAACGCTGGACACGTCCCTCTTTCATTAATAATGATTTACGAGCAGGACAGGTGAATTATTTAAAGGTTCCGTGCTCTGTGGAGGACTGAAGAGTATTTTCATCCTGTTCAAAATGTTCTTAATGGAGAGAGTGTGTGTGTGTGTGTGTTTGTGTGTGTGGAGGAGGGGGGGGGGGGGTGTGTGAGAGAGAGGTGGGGGGAGGGGCTTTTATACAACACAATGCACATAACATTTTCTCTTGTTAATAAAGTATGTGTGTGTGTGTGTGTGTGTGTGTGTGTGTGTGTGTGTGTGTGTGCTTTGTGTTTCGGCTTCCCCTGTTGCTCATCCCATCAGAGCTTACAAAACACACACACACACAGACACACACACACACTATGAACCCTAACAGCCACTTTCTTGTGGCGCGACTCTGAGTTACTGACTGAGCTACATTTATAATAAAGGGGAAATAAAAACATGGAATTGTGTGTGTATCTGTGTGTGCGTGAGTGAGAGACAGCAAGGAAGAGAGAGAGAGTGTGTGTGTGTGTGTGTGTGTGTGTGTGTGTGTGTGTGTGTGTGTGTGTGTGTTCCTGTTTTCCGGATGCCTGTAGCAAATCAATACCTTTTATAACAGTTTATATAACAGTTACAAAAACACACAGAGGGTACTGGGGTCACGCTGAGGTCTCTGGTGTGTGTGTGTGTGTGTGTGTGTGTGTGTGTGTGTGTGTGTGTGTGTGTGTGTGTCTCACTGTCAGTCTGGTTGTGGGTTCTCCTCTCCGGTCGTGTTGAGGATACGGAACCGAGTCGTACACGACCCCTAACAGACTTCTGTTCTCTGAGGATGGAATCAGGTGTCCAAAACCCTAAAACACACACACACACACACACACACACACACACACACACACACCTTCATGTTGTTGTTTATACTCTGTCTCTCCTCTTCTGTTTTCTCTCTCACCACATCACTCTTTTTTTTTTAGTTCTTCCTCCCTCCCTTTCTTTCTCTTACTCAGTTTTCTCAGTGTATACATATATGTGTGTGTGTGTGTATGTATGTGTGTGTGTGTGTATGTATGTGTGTGTGTGTGTATGTATGTGTGTGTGTGTACCGACCTTTACAGGTAACACGAATCCCTCGTACTCCAGGTTCACGAGCCCGACACTCACAGTGTTTATCTCACGCAGCTGATGTGACAGTGATTTGGCAGCAGGGGGCAGTACTGAGGCCAACGCTGCGCGCACACACACACACACACACACACACACAGTTACACTTATGAACACACTCATTCCTGCGCCTGTGTGTGTGTGTGTGTGTACCTGAGGCAGGTAGAGCAGAGATCACATGATCAGCTTTGACAGTTGCTCCGTCCTCCAGTTTAATCTAAACAATGATGAAGAGAGCACGCTGTCAGTCACACGTCTCACACACACACACACACACACACACGTCTCACACACACACACGTCTCACACACACACACACACACGTCTCACACACACACACACACACACACACGTCTCACACACACACACGTCTCACACACACACACGTCTCACACACACACACACACACACACGTCTCACACACACACACGTCTCACACACACACACGTCTCACACACACACGTCTCACACACACACACACACACACACACGTCTCACACACACACACACACACACACGTCTCACACACACACACACGTCTCACACACACACACGTCTCACACACACACACGTCTCACACACACACGTCTCACACACACACGTCTCACACACACACACGTCTCACACACACACACGTCTCACACACACACACACGTCTCACACACACACACACGTCTCACACACACACACACACGTCTCACACACACACACACACGTCTCACACACACACACACACACGTCTCACACACACACACACACACGTCTCACACACACACACACACACGTCTCACACACACACACACACGTCTCACACACACACACACACACGTCTCACACACACACACACACACGTCTCACACACACACACACACACGTCTCACACACACACACACACACACGTCTCACACACACACACACACACGTCTCACACACACACACACACGTCTCACACACACACACACACACGTCTCACACACACGTCACACACACACGTCACACACACACACGTCACACACACACGTCACACACACACACACGTCTCACACACACACACGTCTCACACACACACACACGTCTCACACACACACACGTCTCACACACACACACACGTCTCACACACACACACACGTCTCACACACACACACACGTCTCACACACACACACACGTCTCACACACACACACACACACACACGAGTGTGTATTAAGTGACTTTCCTGATCACGGTTTAAGCTCACTCTCACCTCCCAGCCGCCCGCAGTGTAGCTGAGGGACCTGACGGGGGCGCTGTGACGGATCTCCACTCGCTCGTGACTCGTCAGCGCCTCCTGCAGGGCTTCGGGGAGTGTCTGCATCCCCTCCCTCAGTGAAAACTGCGCCCAGGACTCCGCCTTCGCCCGCTGTACCAGCGCCGACGTGCCCTCTGTGCCCGCCTTCTCTACAGCACGGGGGTCAGTGGGGCAAAGGTCATTACAGTTCAACCTCCCGAACCCGTTTATACACTCCTCCATTTAATCAATCACACACTCCAGATGTTATTTACATTACACACAGCTCCATCAGTGTCCAAACTCAACTCATTTCTATAATAATTACATACTCAAACTATTCCACTTCCTTACACACACACATACACACACGCGCACACACACACACACACACACTATATACTGTCCGCTCCTCCTTAATTGTCTGCTTCCTCTCTCACTTTCCTCTATTCTTTCTTCATTTATTCTTTATTTATACTCTCGTAGTCACACCTCCCGTCCTCCCCTCTCCTCCCCTCCCTTCCTAATTTATCCTTCCTTCTCTACGTCCTTACACACGTACTCACTTCCTCACACTGTATTCATCCCTTATTTATTCTTCATTACTGTCCTACTTCTTCCTTCCCTTCTTACATTTCTTTACATCCATCTTCCCATTGGATCATCTTTAGTCTTTCCTATTTACTCCCCCACTCATGTCCAGTCTTTAACGCTCTACACTCATTAAGAGCCACAACTTTAGTCTATTAGATTATTTATATACATAATAAAATTTTAATTTATTCATAATCACAATAAAACAGCACGTCACAGGGTCCTGGCACTTTCATTCATCGCTGGGTTTAGACTGTATTAATGTGATGAATTATTAATGAGGTCATTATAATAAACATTACCGCGGGAGAGGAGCATGCCCAGCAGGACCGAACCCCACGCCTGCTCGGCTCTGTGGAGCGGCGGGAAACACGAGCGCACGCTCAGCCGTCTGCTGTCTCCCGCAAACACGCCGCGGCACAGACAGTCGATCGCTATGTCTGCTAACTGCACACACACACACACACACACACATACACAAACACACACACACAGAGAACCGATGTCAGATTACATTACACTCCTCTCTGGTGACTATTTTCCCCATGAATTCCCCATAAACCTAATTCTCAGGATCATCACAGCCCTATTTTGGGGGTGTGGCTACATACAGTATGTGTGTGATGTCACTAGAGTCATCACCTCTCTGGACCAATCGTCTTGCAGGATTGAGGATGACAGCGTGGTGCTAGATCAGCTAGCTACAGACGGAATACTAGTGATGAAGAGATAGTGGTTGCCATGGTAACGATGAACCCCATTCTGACTGATCTGCCTCCCGTTGGATAAATCAATCAGACACTGAGCGTTTGGGACGTTTCCTCATTTGCCTACTCATGTATATGTATGATTCCTGGCTATGAGGCTAAAGGTGTAGAGACGCCCCTCAGCCGCTGTGAGAACATCTACACGTGTTATAACGCGACACAGAGTGCTCTTTAGGGCTGACCTCAGAGCCGAACCTCCTGGAAAAGAAGGAGTGCATGGACTCGTCCTCCTCCTTCCCCTTCCTCACCAGGACCTCCTTCAGCACGCTGAGGATGATGGGACGCGTAAACGGAGGGACAGTCTTCACCACTCCACTGAGGAGAAAGAGAGAGAATAAATGAGAAGATAAGAGAAAATAATAGAGAAAGAGAGAGAATAAAAAAGCAAGGATAAGAGAGAGAAGGAGAAAAGGAATTAAAAAAAAAGAGAGAGAGAGAATGTCAGAATAGGAGACCAAGAATCTTATCATGCTGTCTTCCATAATATATACAGTGTGTGTGTGTGTGTGTGTGTGTGTGTGTGTGTGTGTGTGTAGGTGTGTGTGTAGGTGTGCAGTCAGAAGGAACCTGAAGCTGGAGGGCATTTGGTGTAACTCCCCCTTCACGTAGAGGAAACGGTTCTTGGAGGCCACGTGATGGTGAGGAACCGGCAGGATCTCATCCTCCAGACCCAAATCAGACAGCTGCAGGAGACATGGCAGAACCAGTGACCACACACACACTCTAACACACACACACGCGCAAGTGGACATTATAACTGGAGTTTAAAAGTGAAGTGGAATGTGTCTGAGGCCCCCTAGTGGCAGACATGTTATATTTTGGAGCGGTGTTCACCTGAGGCTTGCCAATCCTTATACATTCCTGTTTATGATAAATAAGTTTTAATATAAAGGGTAGCTGGTGATGACGTAAGGGTGTGGCTAGTGGCGTCCAACACGGACCTGAGACCCTGACTGTGATTCCAGTCCACTTCATCAGTGAGGACATCATGAATGGACGGCTGTGGAGAGGTGTGTAGGAAGGTGAGTTGTGTTGTGAACTCTAACACACCCTCAGCGGTGTGCGGCTCACTCCGACGGGTATCTGTAACTCACTGCACTCATGTTACAGCGGAACAGCATGATGTCATTAACAGTGCTGTGAATCAGAGATAGCCTGGACACGCCTACACATTTTTAGGTTCTGTGATACTGTAGATATATTTTTTATTTTAGCAGCACTAAGCCATACTGTATATCTTCAATTCAATTCAATTTTATCTGTATAGCGCTTTTAGCAATTTTCATTGCGGCAAAGCAGCTTTACACAATCAAAAGAATTATTTAAGTTTGTATGAAATGTGAATTTGTATGAATCAAAATGGTCAGTTTATCTCAAGCAGATATATTTATGGTTAAACTAGTTAAAGTATTTATTAAACACTGAAATGCTATAACTTGTGTTGTTGATGTGTGTATTGTACAAGGCCATATTTTGTAAATACATGTTTGTTTTTCTTGGACATCCACAACAGGTTACATTCCAGTCCAGTAGGTGGCGGTAACGCACAAACTCCTAAAAAACTGTACCAGGGTACAGCGGTACCTCAGCGTACGAGTTTAATCCGTCCTGGAGGCGAAATTTTGTATCGTAAAGCGCATTGTCCCATAGGGAATAATGTAAATACAGATAATCCGTAACAGCCTCCCAGAAATATTACCAGTATTACCAGTTCAACACTACTGAACATATTTTTGCATCTAAAAACATAACAAAACATTTAAAAAAGATGTATATATTTAAATGTGTAAAATATAAATTAAATAGTCATTAAGCCTTACCTAATCTTAATTTATGATTATGGCGCTGTATCTTTACTAAATCTTGCACAAAAAAACAAAAACAAACAAAAACCTTCGCTCGGCTTTCCACTGACGCAAACAAGTTTTAAACGGCTCCTGGACATATGCGTATCTCAGCCGGCGTTCGGTCAGGTCCAGTCCGGCCATCTGCTGACAATGCTTCGAGCTGAATTTCTCGCAAAATTCCAGTTCTTAAAGCGAATGTTGGTGAAGCGAGTACTTTGTGAAAGCGGTTTGTATTTTCTGAAAAAGCTTTTTCTGGAATATTTGTGAGAATTTTGTCAACATTTACCCTTTTAATGTTAACGTTTCTAAGATTATCTAAACAATCTAAAAAGTGTGAATCGAAAAACTGACACGTCGAGTTAACGGATCGAATCGACCTACAAAACACAGATTAGTCTGTCTAATAATAATAATAATAATAATAATAACAATAATATACCTCCATGCAGCTATATATATTCATAATAAGATGAATCATTTAAGCACCGTGATCTCAGATGTGTGTGTGTGTGTGTGTTGAACCTGGATCTACTGTAATGTGCATATTATAAAGCAGAACACTAAGACCTTCACATCAACCTGCACTAGTGTTAGACCCCCTGCTGTAGGGAATTAATCAACATGCTTCTGACCAATCAGAGCGCAGGATTCAGCTTTCAAATAACTTTCGGACATCACACACACACACACACACACACACACACACACACACAAGCAATACCATGTTGAGTGTGTTCCTTCCCACCACTCCGGCTGGACGCAGTCCTCTCGGACCGTGTTCAAACACCGCTCCATCCTCCCTACGTGTGGTGTTTACCCACCCTCCAAACCTTCCCTTCGCCTCCAACAGCACCACCTACAGGAAAACACAGTCAATAACACACCATGAGTGTAACACTACTACTAATACCACCACTACTACTACTAATAATAATAATGATGTTCACCTTGGAGACATTGGAGCTCTTGCTGAGGTAATAGCAGGCTGACAGACCGCCGATCCCGCCTCCAAGGACAGCCACACTCTTCTGCATTCACACACACCTGCACACACACACACACACACACAACTTCATCCTCAACACATGGCATGAGACAATACTTGGCAGCCAACAGAGTTCATATACACACACTCATATATAAATAAATGTAATGTTAGTACAGTACATGCCATCGACAGTTAAAGACTTTGTAGAAATAGTTAAAAATAAGTTAATAATAATCTGCTGTAATATAATCAGTGATATAATCTTTAATGTAATCAGTGATACTATTATTATTATTATTATTATTATGATTATTATTATTAGAGGTTGAAGCCCACGTCCATGTCTGTGTGTCTCTCTGTACAGCAGAACTCTCTGTCTAACTTATTAATACAAAGAAATCCCATTCTGTAAGGTTGAGTATCTCACGCCTTGTTTACACTAAGTTGTCCTTCTTTGGTGCTCAGACAAATACACTCCCTGTTCGGTAATCGGAGAGTGAATCACAGATGAGAAATGGAAAAAGTAGATCAAAGGATAAAGATGAAGTTTTGTCTTAAAACCACTCCAGCGTGTTAAAATTCACTTATACCACTTCAGCGCTGTTATTTCAGCCAAAGTAAAAATATGAACTAATCCCAGTCAAAATATTCACTTTATCTTTTCTAATCAATATCTATTGGTGCAGGTGTTTGTTTACATTGAGACAGTAGCGCATTAGTAGATTATTTTACAGTAGATTATTAAATCCCACACATAACTGTTCATAACATCACTTTTACTCCACATTTAGATTCACTGATGGTGCAGATTAAACTACAGGCAGAGATCTAAGGACTGCAGGAGATTCAGTAAAGTCTAGACAGACAGTTTTACATCATGCTGCGACATAATCTCACTGGACAGACGGACAGACGGACAGACAGGAATGTCTCTGAGACTGGTTTCAGGTCCTCTGATGTATGAAACATAACGATATCACACAGAGAGAGAGAGAGAGAGAGAGAGTTCTGAGAGAGAGAGAGATGATCTTTCTGTATTAAAGTGGTTAATAACTGACCTGGTGATCTCAGTTGTGTAAATGTAAAAAACTCCAGGCTGGAACAAAGAGATCAACTTCACACGTGGTGTTAATAAACCAGAGGATCAGTACTGAGTGTGTGTGTGTGTGTGTGTGTGTGTGTACCATCCCCTGTTGGAGCTTTAATAAAGACCACTGACTAGTGTGTGTGTGTGTGTGTGTGTGTGTGTGTGAGGGTGGAGTGTATGATAAGGAAGCAGCTCTGTCTTTATCAGACTGAACACACTGAGTAACAAAAGGACGAGTCCACAGTTAAGAAATGAACACAAACACACACACACACTTCGTGCACGCGCGGTTACTACAGAAACCCTGACAGATCTGAGAGTGTGTTTATTTCTGCTCACACACACACCTGCACCACTGTCACAGCTGCTGTTAGAGGAAATGAATGAACACCTAATCAGTGAGTAACTGGTGTGTGTGTGTGTGTGTGTGTGTGTAACATTGTGTCCTGTCAGTGTCACTTGGAGTGTTTGTAAAGAACCAGGAAGCACGCGCCTGATTTCACTTTCATCTTCCTCTCTCTGAACATTTCCACACATTTCTGTTCATTTAAACACACCTTCAGGTTTCACGCGCTTAATAATCCTTTAATCTAACAGAATCAATAAACCTGACTCACACTTACTTCTAAACCCCAACGCTTCAAGGGCGGCGTCTCAAACCGTAACACAGCGCACTCCGTCTCAGGCCCCAAGTGCACTATATAGGGAACGGCTCGTGCTGTCTCGCGCGTTACTTTAAGTGCGCGTGGGTTAGGGGAAGGAGTGATTTAGGATTCGGCTGAACAGGAACAAAAAAAAAAAAAAAACCTTTTTTTTTCTCCGGCTTGTGTTTGAGCAGTAAATGCGCTTCAGCGCCACCTGTCGGTTCGGATAAAACACGACGAAACTATTATTTATTTTTAATTCGCAGGAAATCTAACATATGATCCAAAGAACACAGGCAGGGAGTATAAAGGGAGCAGAAGGTAACAAAGACACAGAAGACTGAGAAAAAATAAATAAATAAATAAAGAGTGTAAAGGGGCGATGACATGGTGTAGTGTAGTGATCTCTGTGGTCACTGAGGCCTCGCGTCTCCAGGTTCTGGGTTCGATTCCTACCTTGGGTCTGTGTGTGTGGAGTTTGCGTGTTCTCCTTGTGCTTGGTGGGTTTCCTCCAGGTACTCTGGTTTCCTTCCACAGTCCGAAGACCTGCAGATTAGGATAACTGGCATTCCCCAATTTCCTGTAGTGTGTGTGTGTGTGTGTGTGTGTCCTGTGATGAAGTGGCACCCTGTCCAGGGTATACCCCGCCTCATGCCCTAAGCCCCCTGTGATCAGCTCCAGGTCCCCTCTGTGAGAGTGTGTGAGTGTGAAACACTGGACAGAAGCACCAGAAGTAGAAAAATTAAAATCATTCCATATGACTCACATACGTGTAAAATTCTAACAGCTTGGAGTTTTTTAAAAACATATTACTTTCTAAATATTCTATAAGAGGCAACAATTACTAATTACCTTTCTATGGTATACACTGAACTAGTGTTGTTGTTTTCTCCATTTTTCCATTTATTTTTCAGTCTGAAAAGTGTTCGATTCTGACCACAATGTTATTTTACAGAGGAAAACATATTTTTCATATTATAAAAGAAAACACAGACCTTGTTTTGTTAGGAGACATATACAGGTATTTATTATCTATGGAAGGAGTCTCCAGTGTCATCCGTCTGTAACAAAGTTTCCAGCGTCTTTAGAACAGGTGAGGTTAGAAGGTGAGAGATGGCATTAATAACTACAGTACTATAAGATAAGTAAGAACTGGAACTAAAATGTCTTACTATGATATTCCACAACATTAAATGTAACTTTAAACAGATTAAAAGTGTGATGTGTAATTTATTAATAAACATTGAAAGGAAATAGTTTGCAGATCCTGTTGTATCAGCAGCTGTTTATCTGTTTCAGCTGTTCCAGAATGCGGGCCGCGTCCTCTTTGTCCTCCTTTGTTACTCTTTCCCTTTGAAGTCGCTGCTGAGATTTTGTTACCCTGCTCGCACTTCCTGTTCCGCTGAGCTGTTTGTTGAGAGACCCCGAGAACTTCTCCCAAAGATGGCCCATGAGCGAATGAAGGTGACAGACTAGCCATTGTGGCGCGCGCCTCAATCTTTTGCCGCTCCTCACTCTGGTGGTAGGAAAAAGGAATAAACTTTTGTACTCAAGTACAAGTACTGTTACTTCAGTGAAATTTTACTGAAGTACAAGTAAAGTTACTGTTATGAAAATCTACTTAGGTAAAAGTAAAAAGTAGCTCATAAAAAATTTACTCAGAGTAAAAGTTACCGAGTTACTCTCTTTAACAGCAGGTGGGATGGGGGATTCTAGTGTAGTTCAAAAAAGACAAGAGGATATAAATATTAAACTAGTTGTTTTTCAGCACAAAACCTTTATCGGCCTCTTTCAGCGTCACAAAATTATAATACAAGACATGAAGTAAAAGTAAAAAAAAGGGAAAAAGAATAGAGCATTTTTGGGGGGGGGGACAGCACAGCTGAGCTCGTTCTCTCCTTCTTACACACACACACCTCTGCAGCGCACGCACTGGGGAAGAAGCGGCAACTTATACATATGGCAACATACATACATAATATGGTATACAACATTGTAGTGGAACTTCAAAGGAAAGGCTTGAATGGTGTTATGCGCTAAAATGCGTCCCTGCCACCCCCTCCCCCCCGACATAATCTCTATCAAATATTATATTAGGACATAAATTCCAAGGTTTATTATTATCAAATATATTATTAGTATTATAATTAACCCTAGGCACATGACAGCCGCCGAGACCATTAATACATTAATTCATAAACGTATGAATTTATGGTCTAATATAATATTTGAAAGAAGTAATGTAGAGGGGGCAACTCGTGGCAGGGGGTCATTTCAGTGCATAACACCAGCATTCGTGATCCTGCCACTAAAGAGGAAAAGGCCGCTGTGCCCTCCCGTTAAGGCCCCTGTTCCCAGCCCCCTTATCTTAAGTGCTTCTCGCACCAGTAAATTGTAGAGTGCGCATATTTCAGCTATTACAGTATATCTGTCTGTTAGCGTAAACCGCTCCAGTAATTCTCCCCTGAGCTCTCAACAAGGTGTTTTATCCCTCTGCCCATAATGTAGTTGTTTAGCAGCATTCTGGGAGAGACACCAGAGACTGGTGGAAGTAAAAATCCCAGGAATTTCTGAAATCCTTAAACCAGACCATCCGGCATCAACAATCCAGTAAGTGTTAGAGTCACAGCCCTCAGACATTTCTCCATTCTGATGCTGGATGTGAACATGAACTCATGGCCTCTCTGTTAGATGTTTCTGCATTGTCCTGCTGCCACATGGCTGCATGATTCAATAAATGTGTATATGTGCAGGTGTTCCTATTAAAGTAAATTGTGTGTGTAGTAGAGCTACTGGATTATAATGTCATTTTTTTTTTATAATTTTTTAGTGCGCCACAATACACTTCATAACACAGTCCAATTAACTTATAATGAAATTTATTGCTATTTCTATAGTTTTCATCACAGCTCTATTAAAAGTTACTGAATTGAACCTGGAAAAAATGTTGTTGTTTATTTGTTTGTTCTTATTGCTTGTTTGTTCATAATGTATACGCATACAACTGTGTATTTTTGAATAAAGGTGCAAAACCCTTCTTTAATGCTTTATTTCATGAAAATAGCAAGAATACAGAATAGGACAGACACCACTTCAGGAATTTAATAAACAAACCGAACATTTTAATGATTAAACAAGTCAATGAGTGTGATTGTTAGAGTGATATGTAGATTAAAACAATAAGATCAAAGGCATCTTTTCTAAACCTGGTACATTAATCAGCTCCTGTATCTAAGCACCAGCAACACAGGCAGCATTTCCAGGTCATGCCAAGTGTCTTCTGCCACTACCAACATGGGCATGCAAAGCGCACCTTGTAGTCCAGGCACATTTGGCGATTTGGCTGGTCAGCATTAGTGCAGGCGAAACCAGTCACTGTGTCAAAGCTGAGAGAGAGAGAGAGGGAGAGAGAGAGAGAATGTAAAACATTCTTCATTAGCATTCTTACATGTTAAAATTGATTTGTATCAAAACCTAATCCACACCACCAGAGTCATATAGTTAGGTATTCAGGGAAACCAGGGTGACTACGTTTGTCAAGAACTAACCTGAGATGACCAGAAGACGTAGCTTTAGCGGTTAGCCCTGTGTAGCGTGACTGGTAAACCCAAACGCGGAGTGACACGAATAGGCAGGATAATCACGCAGTTAGTCTAAGGACTCTCACGATTGGGGAGCAAGGGAAAGACACAATCTAACCCGCGTCCTATAAATACACACTCAGCAAGAAAGCGAAACCAAAAAGGTGAGTACTCACAGTTAGATGACCGCAAACGAGGCAACATCGGGCAACTCAATGACTGAGCTTGGTACTGTGGTTTGTTTACTCCTTTTATACTTCCTGGTTTGCGACCGCCTTACTTCCGGGTCCTAGTGCCGGTCGCGGCTTGAGTGTGCATGACAGTACCCCCCTGTCCAGGACTGGCTCCTGACGGTCCTGGGGTGGAGGATACCCGACGACGGTAGTCTCGAATGAGTTCGGGGTCGAGGATGAACCGGGCCAGAATCCACGATCGTTCCTCGGGGCCGTAGCCTTCCCAATCGACCAGGTACTGGGTGCCTCTGCCCCGAGGGCGTAAATCGAGGATCCGACGCACGGTGTAGGCGGGACCACCGTCAATGATGCGGGGAGGAGGAGCAGGGGGGGTGGGTGGAATCATTGGAGAGGTGATGAAGGGTTTGAGTTGAGATGTGTGGAAAACCGGGTGGATCCGGAGCGCCGCAGGCAGCTGGAGCCGGTAGGTGACAGGGTTTATCCTTAGGGTGATGCGGTATGGTCCTATGAAGCGAGGTGAGAGTTTCCTGGATTCGGTATGAAGGTGGAGGTTCTTTGTGGATAACCATACCTTGTCACCTACTCTGTACAAACGTCCCGGAGGGTGTCGACGGCGGTGTTGAGTGGTATACTGTTGATTGGCCTTCTGGATAGCGAGGTTGGCTTGGTTCCAGAGCCGTCGACACCTACGGACCAACTGTTGGGGCGATGGTACGTCGACCTCCGGTTCTTGATGGGCAAACATCGGAGGTTGGAAACCATAGCATACCTCAAATGGGCTTAGATTGGTGGCTGAGGAGACGTGTAGGTTGTGGGAAAGTTCTGCCCATGTGAGGTAGCGGGCCCAGGAGCGCTGGCGGTCGGCCACAAAACATCTTAGGTAGCGCTCCAGTTGTTGGTTGGTCTGTTCCGTCTGACCATTAGTCTGAGGATGGTATCCGGATGACAGACTACTGGTGGAATTGATCAGACGGCAGAAGGCCTTCCAGAACCGGGCGGTGAACTGGGGCCCCCTGTCCGAGACGATGTCTTTGGGGAACCCATGCAGGCGGACTACGTGTTCCAGTATTAACTCAGCGGTGGTTTTGGCTGATGGGAGTCCGGTGAGGGCCACCAGGTGCACAGCCTTGGAGAACCGGTCAACAATGGTGAGGATGGTGTTCTTCCCTTCGGAAACCGGCAGGCCCGTGATGAAGTCCAGGGCGATGTGCGTCCAGGGCCGCCGAGGAACAGGAAGTGGTTGAAGCTCTCCCGGGGGTGGCTGATTGGTGTCCTTGGCCCTGGCGCACACCGGGCACGCCTGGACGAACTCGATGATGTCCCTTCTCATGGACGGCCACCAGAACGCCCGTTGGATTAATGAGAGGGTCCTTCTCGTCGCTTGGTGTCCGGCGACCGCGGAGGAGTGGCCCCATTGAAGGACGTCTGATCTCACGTTCTGGGGTACGTAGAGTCGTCCAGGCGGCACGCCTGCCGGCCCGGCCTCTGCGGCCTGTGCCTGGCGGACCCTTGTCTCCAAGTTCCACCGAAGAGGTGCGATGATCCGGGAAGCGGGGATGACAGGCACGGGATCCGCCCGGGGAAGGTCTTCGTCATGTTGTCTCGAAAGTGCGTCGGCCTTGGTGTTTTTGGACCCCGGGCGGTACGATAGGTGGAAATCGTACTGTTCGAAAAATAGAGCCCACCGTGCCTGTCGTGGATTCAGTTGTCTTAAGTTCCTGATGGTGATGAGGTTCTGATGGTCGGTCCAGACGATGAACGGCTCACTGGCGCCCTGGAGCCAGTGACGCCATTCCTTCAAGGCCCACTTTATGCCCAGCAGTTCGCGGTCCCCTACCCCGTATCGCTGCTGAGTGGGGTTGAATTTTTTGGAGAAGAAACCACACGGGTGCAGTTTCTGGTCTGGACCTCGTTGAGAGAGAACGGCGCCGGCGCCCACATCCGACGCGTCCACCTCCACAACGAAAGGTTGGTTGGCGTCTGGGTGGAGAAGGATGGGAGCGGTGGTGAAACGATGACACAGATCTTGGAAGGCGGAGATGGCAGCAGGTGTAAGGCGAAACGGGTGAAGCGAGGGCCTGGTCAAAGCAGTTAATGGTGCTGCAACTGTACTGTAGCCCCGGATGAAGCGACGATAGAAGTTCGCAAACCCCAGAAAACGTTGAAGCTGTTTGAGGGTCCTGGGTAGGGGCCAGTGACGCACAGCTTCGAGCTTCTGAGGATCCATGGCCACACCCTGGGGCGAGATGACAAAACCCAGGAACGTGGTGGAGTGCTCGTGGAAAGCACATTTTTCCAGCTTGCAGTACAGTTGGTGAGCGAGCAATCTCTTAAGAACCGCCCGAACATGTTGGATGTGCTCCTGGAGGTTATGGGAATAAATGAGGATATCGTCCAGGTAGACGAACACCCATCGGCCGAGCATGTCTCTGAGGACGTCATTAATAAATTGTTGGAAGGCCGAGGGTGCGTTGCAAAATCCAAAGGGTATGACCAGGCTCTCGTAGTGTCCAGTGGGTGTGATGAACGCCGTCTTCCACTCATCGCCCTCTCTGATACGCACCAAGTTGTAGGCGCTCCGGAGGTCCAACTTCGTGAAAATGGTGGCACCAGAGAGGGCGTCCAGGGCAGAGTTGGTGAGTGGCAGCGGATGTCGGTTCTTTATTGTGATCTTGTTTAGCCCCCGATAGTCGACACATGGGCGAAATTCGCCCCCTTTCTTCTTCACGAAGAAAAACCCCGCGGCGGCTGGTGAGGAGGAGGGTCGGATGGTACCGTGGCGCAGGGCGTTGGCGACGTACTCCTCCATAGCCTGTGTCTCGGTGGTCGATAGAGAGTAGAGATGGCCGCGGGGGGGGGGGGGAACCTGGCTGAAGTTCAATCGCCAGGTCGTATGGGCGATGAGGTGGTAGGTGAGTGGCTCTTTTTTTGCAGAATACTTTGCAGGAAAACAACATCCTTGAAGAATTTCAGTCAGGTTTCAGGCCCCATCATAGTACAGAAACTGCACTAGTAAAGATTGCAAAAGACTTGTTTTTAGCCTCAGACCAAGGCTGCATCTCAATACTAGTCTTACTTGATCTTAGTGCTGCATTCGACACTATAGATCATAATATTCTCATAGATCACTAACAAAATCACATCTGTATTCAGGGACAGGCATTAAAATGGTTTAGATCATACCTGTCTGATCAATACCATTTTGTAGATCTAAATGGAGAACTGTCTGGTGTAATGCCAATGAAATATAGGGTCCCACAAGGGTCAGTTTTAGGACCTCTCCTCTTCTCAATATACATGCTTCCCTTGGGTAACATCATTAAAAGACATGGAATTAGTTTCCATTGTTATGCTGATGATACGCAATTATATATCTCAACAAAACCAGACGAAATACCTAAGTTGTCTAGATTAACTAAGTGTGTCCAGGACATAAAAGATTGGATGACCAATAACTTTCTTTTACTAAACTCAGATAAGACAGAGATATTACTCATCGGCCCAAAAACCAGCACACAACAGCTCTCACAATTCAGCCTGCGTTCAGAAGGATGTACTGTTACTACTAGCTCAACAGTAAAAGACCTGAGCGTAATATTGGACAGTAACTTTCCAATATCACAAAAACTGCCTTTTTCCATCTTAGAAATATCGCCAAACTTAGGAGTATCCTATCCGTATCTGATGCAGAAAAGCTAGTTTATGCATTCATGATCTCCAGACTGGACTATTGTAATGCATTACTAGGTGGTTGTCCTGCATCCTCAATAAACAAGCTTCAGTTAGTCCAAAATGCAGCCGCCAGGGTTCTCACTAGATCCAGAAAATATGATCATTTAACCCCAAAATTATCATCCCTGCACTGGCTACCTGTTAAGTTTAGAATTAATTACAAAATAGTATTACTTACATACAAGGCTCTAAATGGTTTAGCTCCCACATACCTAACCAGTCTTCTGATACGCTATAATCCACCACGTCCCTTAAGATCACAAAACTCTGGACTTCTGGTAATTCCCAGAATTTCAAAATCTACAAAAGGGGGCAGGGCATTTTCATATTTAGCTTCAAAGCTTTGGAATAGCCTTCCAGACAGTGTTTGGGGCTCAGACACAGTTTCCCAGTTTAAAAGTAGACTCAAGACGCATCTCTTTAATCTGGCATACGCGTAACTCATCCCATAACTTCATACTCCAGTACACCTATCCTGAATGGCAACTACGCTAATTCTCTCCATCTGTTCTGTATTTTTCTACCCATCCCGAGGCATCTGGAGATTGTACCAGCTTCAGTAGACAAAGGCCAACCCTGTGAGGATCCTGAGGCATCCAGAGAAGGACCTGCTCCAGCTGGATTCTGCTTTATGATGGTTGGAGCTACACATCCTGCTCCTGTGCTCCCAGTGATTCAGACCCCATCTGCCCTCTGCACCTACTGACTCCCTGTGCTGAACTGGACTTCATGTTAATTTAAAGAATTTCTGTTATATTGTACTCTCAGCTGCATAACACACGTGATGTTATATTATCTCTATCTGTTATCACCCAGATGAGGATGGGTTCCCTGTTGAGTCTGGTTCCTCTCAAGGTTTCTTCCTATTACCATCTCAGGGAGTTTTTCTTTGCCACTGTCGCCGTCACCCTTGGTTTGCTTATCAGGGACATTTCATTCATCATTCATTAATTCATTTCATTATTATCTAGACACATTTTTCGCACACATACACACTTCCATAAATTTTCTTTTTTAATAAATTTCATTCATTTTTGTGAAGCTGCTTTGAGACAATGTTTAAGTCCATTGTTAAAAGCACTATATAAATAAAATTTAATTTAATTTAATTATGACTTGATTGAACTACACCTTAGTAACCCAAAAGGACAAGTTGCTGTCCCACTTTAGTGTAAGAGCTTTACTGATTCAAAATGGAAATCTGTCCTAGCATTCAGTGTACGGAGACACTGGGGGTCTGACTGGTCTGTTATTTCACCAAGTATTTTAGTAGCTAAACAAACAGGTAAATAGGTTATATAGTATAGTACATAGTATAGTATATAGTCCTGCTATTTAGCTATATTGGTGGTTAATAAATTATAAATATGCTCAGTGCTCCATAAATGGTTAAACATTTACTTTTATTTCATGACTTCATGGTAAGCATTATTATATTATAGATATAATAGCTTATTATACAAATAATAACTCAGTCATTATGAAGGACGTGTTGTATTGCTGGATGTTTCTGGTTCCCCTCATTGATGGACACCTGGATCACCACCGCATTGTTAATACAGTACACTGTTTAGTCACACTGTTCTCTCTCTCTCTCTCTTACACACACAGACACACAGTAACGACAGACTTACAATCTAAACACTTGTCCAATAGTTGTTGCATTACGACCATCGAGTGTCTGAACTTCTATGGATGTAGGGCAACTGCAGATCTTTCCCGGGTTCTCAGCTCTTAGGTGTTCAAGAGTTTCATAATCTCCATACCCAGTGGGGTCGTCACGGTCAAACCACTGAGTGTAACACACTAAAATACAGGAAGACAGTCATTGTGCAAAGACACAAGCTGTAAGTTTAAAGTATGAGAGCTATTTTATCCCACATCACTGCTGAATTCTGGATTGTGATTGGTCAGAATGTGATATTAAAGGAATAAAACACTTTGTGATATGCCATTATGAGAAAAACTCAGTACCTCTATTTCATCACATTATTCTGTTAAAGACTAATAACCTGATTAAAGTGATTTATTCCTTGCGGATGATGAACGTTTAGAGTTAAAAGTGTTGGGAAAGTACAGACTTACCCTGGCAACAAGAAGCACTTGCAACTTTCGAGATGCCAGCTCCTGTACAGCAGCAAATAAAAGCATTGGATTTATAACATTAATACATGAACTAGTCGATTATATCATGGACACAAGAATTTAGTTTTTCAGAACTTACCAGCAATCAAAAGGACACAAAAGATCTAGAGGGGAAAAAATTAAAATTAAAAGAGTTAAAATTTAAAGTGTTATAATGGAAGCCAACAACATGATATACATGTACTGTACTGGGTCGCCAGCCCATAGGTGAAACACTCCGCATTACATGAGGAAGAAACCTCCAGAGACTCAGAAGGGAGCCCGTGCTCGAAGGTGATGAGGATTAACAGCACTGTGTCTCAAGCACACTCCAGTCTCTATCTGATCACTGGAGCCAAAACAGGACCTTTAGAATACCAGGGGCCTCATGTATCAACGCTGCGTACGCACAAAAACTTTGCTTACGTCAGTTTTCACGCTCGCGGTCGGATTTACTAACAGTAAAATTAACGTGAGAATGTGCGTTCTTCCACGCCAACTTCATGTCTGGCGTACATGTATTTCTTGTGTGTGTTTGTTTTATTTTCGTTGGCGACTCCTAGAGGCAATTATGTTAAATCGCACACTACAAAGTATCGCACCAATACGTGAAAAACATAGCTATTAATTTATAATTGATAAAATGGGTTAATTGACACAATATTTTTCTACCAATTATTTGATTTAGAACATATAAAAGCATTTGCAAATGTATACAACCCTTAGTCTATGGCAATGGCAGTGTTGGCCTTATTAGAGGACATTGTCAGTTGGCGAATCTGAAGGGAAGGCGTTTTAGGGATCACAGTGATTTTCTGGCCCACGATGATGACTGGCTTATTATCTGTTTCAGATTTCCAAAAGCTATCCTCTTGGAGCTCTGTGCTAAGTTGGGTCCAAATTTGGAAAGAAAGACAGCGAGGAGCCACGCAATACCCGTTCCCTTACAGGTGCTGACAATGCTTGGTTTCCTGGCAACTGGTTCTGTCCAAAGGGAACTGGCAGACCGCTCAGGGTTAAGCCAGTCGTCTTTGAGCCGTGCAATGCCAGCTGTATGGGACGGGATCATTCGCATGTCTAGCAGATATATAAGGTTTCCATTATATGGAAATATTTCCATTCAATAAATGTGCAAATAATATGTGATGCTCAAATGCGCCCAACAAATATTGTGGCAAGTGGCCTGGGACAAGCCATAATTCATTCATCCTCACAAACAGCATGGTTGGGATGAGGCTCCAGGGTGGCAGGGTGTGCGATGGGTGGCTTCTTGGTGAGTGATGTATTTAAAGATACAGATTAAAGATTCTGATGTTTTAAAAATGTCTGTTTTAGACAATAGTATTTGACCAAATAGGAATAAATCACATGTAAGCCAAATATTCAAAGATTTCTGAACAGCTTTTATTTTAAGAGTAAGATTTAAACTCTCAATGTCATGTGGATTCTTTAAAATCACAAGACCCAGGTACTTCATCTCATTTTCATTGGAATTTTATCTGTGTTGGTAAAGTCGCAATAATGAACAGCTAAAAGTTCACACTGTAAAATTCATAGTCAGTCCCGATGCTTTAGAAAAATAGATTATTTCATCAATTTCTATTGAAACCATATTCTTGTTCTTAAGAGACAGGACTGTAACATCAGCGAATTGGCTAATTATACATTTTATTATTCCAGCTAAGTTTTTTTTTGTTGTTGTTATTAATTCCAGAGGACAAACTTGCAAATAGTTTTTCTCCGGTCTACCTCCGATAGGAGCACCTCCAATTCACATTCTGTGAAGTTTCTTTTCTTGCTTGCTTTTGCCATTGCTTTTTCGTTTGGTTTTGCCAAAGTGGAGTCATTAACATATTTTTACGGGGGAGGAGGCAGGGAGGGGTTTTGTGCTCGTGTGCTCAATTTCACGTTAATTCAGATGTACAAAGAGAATATGCGTGGGATTCCGCGTACGCAGTGTTTCATACATCAGATTTTTTTACTGCGTACGCACATTTACAGCTTTGTCTGTACGCAATGTTTGAGTATGAATTCAACGCAAGTCTTTGTACATGAGGCCCCAGATGTTCAGTCAGCCTTCCTCACTACCTCTTTATTTTCCAGAAGATACTTATAATAACCCATGGGAACATGTTTTTCCCAATACAGGAAGTTAAAGATTCAGTTGTTATTATTGAGAATTTACATAGAATTGAGCTGCAAAGTGACTAAAACAACTGGCAAGCCCTAAAACAAATAAAGACCCCTCAGAAGTACATGTATATAGTTATCTTCACTCATTGGACTCTTCCAGCTACAGCCTTAAAATCAGCCTTCATTTGTTAACCTGAAGGATATAGTTAGCTTTAAACAGAGACAAACAATAGCAGGAAATACATATTCCTAGATAGTTGAGAGATCAGGCAATGATTCATGTCTCATCTGAAAATGTTATTAATTAATGATTTAATTTAGAACCAGAATCTGAATTGACTTAATAATGACACAGTTGCAGACACGTTATAGGGTCATTAAGGTACAACAAGAGTTGATCAGCATATAAAGATGTTCCTCATCTCATAATACAGTCAAACAAGGAGGTAGATTTAAGAGCACTAGGAAGACGCTCCAAACCAACTGCAAAGAGTAAAGTGGACATTGCACGACCCTGGCGAGGGCTACAGGTTAATAAATAACAAATATAACACAATAGACCTATCATCAGTGTCTCACTAAAACTATAATAAAAAATGAAACTCACCAACTCCTTCATGCTGCCTGTAGATTTCACTCCAAAGCTGACGAGACAATAAAAATTTACACACAGAAATAAGAGAGAACGTTCTGTAGTAATCGTTATTTCAAAGGCTACATGTTCTTACCAGTGCTTCAAATTTTCCTCAGTGTAGTCGTCTGAACAGCGGCGAGCTCCGTGACGCTTTAAAGCCCAAACAAGCACAGCTTATATACTCTAAACTGCTCAAAATATTTTTTTATCATGCATATTATTAAGGAAACACAAAAAGCCTTTCATTGAATCTTTGGACATGTATATAAGGGTCTGATAGTCGATTATTATAATTATACATGAACAGAAATTGAATCTGTTCCTACACACCCTAACAATGTAAAAGTCCCCAGATAGTTTCATGGTTTAGGTTTCAAACGTATTTGTTTTGTGATCAACACTGTACACTGATATGTGTGTTGTGGGCTTCAGGTAATCTATAGCTACAAATTTCATTTTGAGATGAATAAAGTAATCTCTCTATAAAACCTGTGCTAGATGCAAACATACGGTTTATTATAAATTACACCTTAACACAAAAAGATAGTTCGGTTATTCCTGATCTCCGGTTATTGCATGGAGGAAGTTCTTTTCAGGTCACCAAAACTTCCAGTAAGCTTCTCACACACCCTAATGGTCAATAATTCCACAAGTTCACATTTCAAGTTTGTTTGGCATGTGAACAAAACATCAGTAACTGTTGTACTGTACATTTAAACGATGGTGTGAGGCTCAGCTACTCTAAAAAATATATATATATATATATATATATCTGATTACAGACTTGAAATCTGAGGCTGAGAAATGCACTCTTTTAACTATTTGATTTTAAAAGATGGTTAATATTATGGAGTTAAATTATTTTATTGTTTTTGATGGGGAATAAGGGGAATGACATGGATCAATTTTGTTTGTCTTTCGGCTGCTCCCGGCAAGGGGTCGCCACAGCGGAATACCCGGTCCGGATGCTCTTCCTGACACAACCCCTTCCATTTTATTCGGGCTTGGGACCGGCACTGCATCCAGTGGCTGGGAATCGAACCTGGGCCTTTCGGATGGCAGGCGAAACACCTACCCATGAGCCATCAATAAGCTTATAAATAAACCTTTTAAAAATGTCTGTTTTAGACAATAGTATTTGACCAAATAGGAATAAATCACATGTAAGCCAAAAATTCAAAGATTTCTGAACAGCTTTTATTTTAAGAGTAAGATTTAAACTTTCAATGTCATGTGGATTCTTTAAAATCACAAGACCCAGGTACTTCATCTCATTTTCATTGGAATTTTATCTGTGTTGGTAAAGTCGCAATCATGAACAGCTAAAAGTTCACACTGTAAAATTCATAGTCAGTCCCGATGCTTTGGAAAAATAGATTATTTCATCAATTTTCATTGAAACCATATTCTTGTTCTTAAGAGACAGGACTGTAACATCAGCGAATTGGCTAATTATACATTTTATTCCCAAAATTTCAATACCTTGTAAATCTGAGGGGTGCTTAATAAATATTGCCAGCGATTCTGTAGCTGAAATGAATAAAAGCGGGCTGAGAGGACATTCCTGTTGGATACCCCCTTTAACTGAAAACCTTCTTGAAAGGCCAGTCCTGAGAGATACACTGTATTACACTATATATATAGTAGGTATGGAAAGTATTCAGATGCCCTTAAATTTTTCACTCTTTGTTATATTGCAGCTATTTAAGTTAATTTATTTTCTCATTAATGTACACAGCACCCCATAGTGACTGAAAAACAAAGAATTGTTGAAATTTTGCAGATTTATTAAAAAAGAAAAACTGAAATATCACCTGCAGATATATTTATGGTTAAACCCTAAGTATTTAGACCCTTTGCTCAGTATTTAGTAGAAGCACCTTTGGATCTAATATACAGTAGCCAACAGCTAATGCAACAGTTTTTTCACACCTGGATTTGGGGATCCTCTGCTGTTCCTCCTTGCAGATCCTCTCCAGTTCTGTCAGGTTGGATGGTAACCTTTGGTGCACAGCAATTTTTAGATCTCTTCAGAGATGCCCAACTGGATTTAAGTCAGGGCTCTGGCTGGGCCATTCAAGAACAGTCACAGAGTTGTTGTGAAGCCACTCCTTCATTATTTTAGCTGTGTGCTTAGGGTCATTATCTTGTTGGAAAGTAAACCTTCGGCCCAGTCTGAGGTTCTGAACTCTGAAGGTTTACGTCCAGGATATCCCTGTACCTGGTACTGGTTTTCTCCACACATACCGCTTAGAATTAAGGCCAAAAAGTTCTATCTTGGTCTCATCAGACCAAAGAATCTTATTTCTCACCATCTTGGAGTCCTTTAGGTGTTTTTTAATGTGTGTTGCACTGAGGAGAGGCTTCCGTCGAACCACTTCAGGAGGCGGGATTATTATTATTTTGAACATGGATGGGGAAAATAAGAGTAACCGCAGCGCACCTGTTTTATTCAGTCAGCTCTGTTTGTGGTTCAGTCATTATTCTATAGGGTTTAAAACATAAACAATGACCCTGTAAATGTTTAGGCATCCTTGAGATGATGTAATGTCATAATGTAACAGTACTGCAGTTTATTTGATGATTTAATGTTTATATAGTTTGATATAAATCTAAATGATCCTGCTCTGGCGTTTTATCTTTGCGGTGTGTGTTCTGTGCCAGTATGTCCAGGCCGACTCTCCGTCCTGTAAATCTTTGGCCGGGCTGGTGGTTCAGCTGCTCCAGTTTCAGGTAGACACGCCTACACATTTTTAGGTTCTGTGATACTGTAGATATATTTTTTATTTCAGCGGCACTAAGCCATACTGTCTATCTTAAGCAGATATATTTATGGTTAAACTAGTTAAAGTATTTATTAAACACTGAAATGCTATAACTTGTGTTGATGTGTGTATTGTACAAAGCCATATTTTGTAAATACATGTTTGTTTGTTTTTCCTGGACATCCACAACAGGGGGGTATTCCAGAAAGCAGGTTATGTGACATACCCGGATAAGTTAGTAGAAAACCTCAACTTTCAGTTCCAAAAACTGAGGTAACTTTTTGGGTCTGTATGTAACCATAGCAACTGACTCTCTGAAGATGACCTGCTCGGTAGGGGGTTATGTTCCAGGGTAAGTTTGTTTCAGAAGGTTATTCAGCATGGCGGCACTTTTGATGATGATCCTGTGGACGTGGAGGCACAAATTATACATAGTAAATTATAGTTTTTTTCGCCAGGAGAGAGTTATAAGACCGCGTTTTTATGTTTTTTAATTTTCTAATGATTATTTGAAAGAGCGTTATTGGTTTTCAATGGAATTGTTAACTTACTTAACACATCTCTTGAAACCGCATATTGTAAATGTCACAAAAAACGGCGGGTCTCTGTAAAACATTCTGTATAGCACTTCGTTTTTTTTGCGTCAGGGCATGTTTTGTACAACGTGGGCGATGCAGAGAATGTGGGAAAGGTAACTGTATGTCTGGCACTTAAACACTTCTTACACACATGTGTACAGTGTGCATGTTATTAGAGGAATTCAACAGAGTGGCAGGTTTGTTCTTTATAGTAAAGTCGATGACGCATATTTATTATGTAGTCATACTATTTATATCTACTGTATACATGTATTCATCCTGCACACACACACACTCGATCCTTCCATATATGACTTTTTATTTCAGGGTTTCCAAATGTAATTGGGTGCATTGATGGCAAACACATTCCTATTAAAACTCCTTCAATAAATGAGGGAGACGATGTTAATAGGAACTCAATTCATAGTAGCAATGTTCAAGTAACAACCTAATTTTGTGTGCTTAATTTTTTGCCTATCATTAAACTCATTACTTTTTAATATGTGAGGCAACTCACATCATTACTAATGATGATGCAAAATGGCCAGGATCTGTGCATGATGCCAGAATTCTCCACAAGTCATCATTATGCCAGACATTTCAGCAGGGTATGTTTTGCTCTATTCAATGTTTTTTTAAAAATATATATTAGTATTGTACACTTGAATCATTACAGGACAGTACAATGGTTACTTGCTGGGGGACAGAGGACACCCTTGTCTGCCCTATTTAATGACCCCCTACCCTGAACCTGATCCTGGACCACAGACACGCTTTAACCTGGCTCACAGCCAAACACGGGCCGAGGTGGGGATGACCATAGGGATCCTCAAGTCTAGGTTTCAGTGTCTACGTGGGCTCCGGGTCAGTCCAGAGAGGGCATGCATGTTGTGCTTCACCACATTGCCCCTATAAGAGGAGAGAGCCACCTTCCTTGTATTGAAGAAGAGGCCCAGAGCAATCTCTACAGATTTTTGCACACAACATGGAAGTGATGAGACAGGATTTGTCAAAATTACTTTTATTAAATTGTTTGCACTGGTCTGCTGCTCAGTTCATTTCTTTATTTCCTGAAAAACAATGAAAGTAAAATGAAATAAAAGGTGTTTTTTAAATGACATTGCTTTATATACACACACAACACTTTTAACATGCAACACATTAATATACGCTCAAGTTCTCACCTTAAGGTGACGCTCCAGTAATTCAATTTCTGGTATTGTTTTTTTAATGGATAGCCTTTTCTCTTCCATTTAAGGTCCATCTCCATGTCACTTTTTCTTATTTGTTTTTGAAGATGGACCTTATACAGCTCCTACAGGAAGGAAACTAGGATTTATTATTAAAAATAATTAAATAAATAAAATTCTGTCAGACAATAAAATTAAAATATGGACAACTGCACACAAATTCTTACATTGATTAGATTGTGCATTGAGGTTAAAGGACCTTCATCCGCGGGTAAATCTCCAGGTATGTACTGTGAAAGCACAATGACAGTTTGTTACTCTAATGTAAAAAGGTTAGACGGGCTTCAGCCTTCTGTCTATTAGCTCCATGACAGAAAGAATATACTAAATCATGTTCAATAAATAGTTCAGTGATCGTGTATATCAAAAGTGATCAAATATTACCTTTTTGCAGAATGTTTTGGTGTTTGATTTTCACTTGGCTTCTGGCTCCAGAAGGATTACACCTTATTAAATAAGAAATCATAAATTCCTAGTCAGTATACACTGGTTGTCATGAACGGGTTGTTGTGGCAGGTGTTGAACGCCGTGGGCGGAAGGAGCAGGCATAGAGGCAGAGGGGTGGTGTAATCAAAAAAAAAAGAAGAAAAAAAAAAAAAAAAAAAAAAAGAGTCTTTTAATAAAGGTTAAACAAAGTATAAATAAAGATACAAACAAAGGAACAAACAAACTCAAACTATACTTAACTCTATGCTAACAGGGGCTCTCTGGCGAGACACAGGCCGGGGGAGACGCGCAACACGCCCTGTGGCGAGACACAGGCCGGGGGAGACGCGCAACACGCCCTGTGGCGAGACACAGGCCGGGGGAGACGCGCAACACGCCCTGTGGCGAGACACAGGCCGGGGGAGACGCGCAACACGCCCTGTGGCGAGACACAGGCCGGGGGAGACGCGCAACACGCCCTGTGGCGAGACCCAGGCCGGGGGAGACGCGCAACACGCCCTGTGGCGAGACACAGGCCGGGGGAGACGCGCAACACGCCCTGTGGCGAGACACAGGCCGGGGGAGACGCGCAACACGCCCTGTGGCGAGACACAGGCCGGGGGAGACGCGCAACACGCCCTGTGGCGAGACACAGGCCGGGGGAGACGCGCAACACGCCCTGTGGCGAGACACAGGCCGGGGGAGACGCGCAACACGCCCTGTGGCGAGACACAGGCCGGGGGAGACGCGCAACACGCCCTGTGGCGAGACACAGGCCGGGGGAGACGCGCAACACGCCCTGTGGCGAGACACAGGCCGGGGGAGACGCGCAACACGCCCTGTGGCGAGACACAGGCCGGGGGAGACGCGCAACACGCCCTGTGGCGAGACACAGGCCGGGGGAGACGCGCAACACGCCCTGTGGCGAGACACAGGCCGGGGGAGACGCGCAACACGCCCTGTGGCGAGACACAGGCCGGGGGAGACGCGCAACACGCCCTGTGGCGAGACACAGGCCGGGGGAGACGCGCAACACGCCCTGTGGCGAGACACAGGCCGGGGGAGACGCGCAACACGCCCTGTGGCGAGACACAGGCCGGGGGAGACGCGCAACACGCCCTGTGGCGAGACACAGGCCGGGGGAGACGCGCAACACGCCCTGTGGCGAGACACAGGCCGGGGGAGACGCGCAACACGCCCTGTGGCGAGACACAGGCCGGGGGAGACGCGCAACACGCCCTGTGGCGAGACACAGGCCGGGGGAGACGCGCAACACGCCCTGTGGCGAGACACAGGCCGGGGGAGACGCGCAACACGCCCTGTGGCGAGACACAGGCCGGGGGAGACGCGCAACACGCCCTGTGGCGAGACACAGGCCGGGGGAGACGCGCAACACGCCCTGTGGCGAGACACAGGCCGGGGGAGACGCGCAACACGCCCTGTGGCGAGACACAGGCCGGGGGAGACGCGCAACACGCCCTGTGGCGAGACACAGGCAGGGAGACAAACACATAACAGGACACAAACTATGCGTGGAGCTAAAACTGGACACAAGCTAACTGGACTAGCAGTGCTTAACCATGGCAGTTAGCTACACATACACCTAGCTAAGCATGTCTTTAGCCCCAACATGCACTAAGCTACACTTACCTAATAGTGTAACAAACACTAGGGAATGGGGGCACAGAAACACAGACAAGGGATACCCAGTGGCTAGGCTAGGGGACCTTTAACGACTAGGCTAGGGGACCATCAAAAGACTAGGCTAGGCTGAGATCACATCAAAGGCTAGGCTGAGATCACATCAAAGGCTAGGCTAAGGACACAAAGGCTAGGCTCACTGGGCAACTAGGGAGGTAGGAAACACAGGACAGCTAGAGACACAAAGGGGCTATGGCTAGAAGCATGCTAGTTACTGTAACTCAATATAGATCTTAGCTAAACACGCTCCTAGCCAAACACACACCTAACTACTTACCTGCTCTAGCTAACCACAAGAACACAGGAGGACAGGACTGAATCAGCTCCACTAACACAGACACACACAAGATACACAGAAACATTGCCAATAAGAGAGCCCAAGTCAACACAACTAAAATCAAAGTACAAACTAAACAAATATCAAAACAGAACAGAACAAAATGCCCACACAAATGACAGTAGTATTACCAAAAATGCTCGACCCAGTTTCCCAGTCTAAACAGCTATTTATAGATTGATGGCTACCTCGGTTCAGGTGTGCACTGCCTCACCTGAACGAGGTGCCTGCTTGGAAACTGAGTCGGCCAACAAAAACTACAAAATAAAAACAATGACCTCTGGTGGAGGACCCTTACAGTACCCCCCCCCTTAAACCGCTCCTCCGGAGCGCTATTGGTGGCCCCAGGGCACTTCCCTGGTGTCCCGTGTCCCTTCACCCGACCCCGACGGGCTAGCTCCCGTAGTCGACTGTGTGGCGGAGGCTGCACCGGATCGCTGTTGTAGGCCAGGCGGAGGGGGCAGCACTGTATTGCTCTGAGAAGTAGAGCCCCTGATGACAGTGCTGTGTTGTCCCCCAATCCGGGCGGCCGATGCAGTACTGACTTTTTCTCCGCCGTGCAGCGGTGGGTGCTCGACATCGAAGCCGGGTGCTGGACGCTGTGCCGGGGTGTCGCTCCGAAGGCGGTGGGCCTTGAATAAGGGCTACTGGACGAAGGTGGGGGTAAAAGGTGGGGGCCTCCACATGAGGCTCCGAAGGCTGCTGCAGCTGTGGCCTCCACGTGAGGCTCCGAAGGCTGCTGCAGCTGTGGCCTCCACGTGAGGCTCCGAAGGCTGCTGCAGCTGTGGCCTCCACGTGAGGCTCCGAAGGCTGCTGCAGCTGTGGCCTCCACGTGAGGCTCCGAAGGCTGCTGCAGCTGTGGCCTCCACGTGAGGATGCCGCTTTAAAGTCCCAGCCCCCTCTGCTATGCCTTGGTGGGTCGAGCATTCTGTCATGAACGGGGTGTTGTGGCAGGTGTTGAACGCCGTGGGCGGAAGGAGCAGGCATAGAGGCAGAGGGGTGGTGTAATCAAAAAAGAGTCTTTTAATAAAGGTTAAACAAAGTATAAATAAAGACACAAACAAAGGAACAAACAAACTCAAACAATACTTAACTCTGTGCTAACAGGGGCTCTCTGGTAAGACACAGACTGGGGAACAAACACACGTCCTGTGGCGAGACACAGGCAGGGGGAGACACGTAACACGTCCTGTGGCGAGACACAGGCAGGGAGACAAACACATAACAGGACACAAACTAGGCGTGGAGCTGAAACTGGACACTAGAGAGAGGGGGGACACTAGAGAGAGGGGGGACACTAGAGAGAGGGGGGACACTAGAGAGAGGGGGGACACTAGAGAGAGGGGGGACACTAGAGAGAGGGGGGACACTAGAGAGAGGGGGGACACTAGAGAGAGGGGGGACACTAGAGAGAGGGGGGACACTAGAGAGAGGGGGGACACTAGAGAGAGGGGGGACACTAGAGAGAGGGGGGACACTAGAGAGAAGAGACCAAGAGAGGGACGGGACGAGGGCTAAAGACATGGCAATCAGCTAGGCATGGCTTTTAGCTAAACATGGTTAAGCAGTGCTTAACCATGGCAGTTAGCTACACATACACCTAGCTAAGCATGTCTTTAGCCCCAACATGCACTAAGCTACACTTACCTAATAGCTTAACACACACTAGGGAATGGGGGCACAAAAACACAGACAAGGGATACCCAGTGGCTAGGCTAGGGGACCATCAAAAGGCTAGGCTGGGGGACCATCAAAAGGCTAGGCTGGGGGACCATCAAAAGGCTAGGCTGGGGGACCATCAAAAGGCTAGGCTGGGGGACCATCAAAAGGCTAGGCTGAGATCACATGAAAGGCTAGGCTGAGATCACATGAAAGGCTAGGCTAAGGACACAAAGGCTAGGCTCACTGGGCAACTAGGGAGGTAGGAAACACAGGACAGCTAGAGACACAAAGGGGCTATGGCTAGAAGCATGCTAGTTACTGTAACTCAATATAGATCTTAGCTAAACACGCTCCTAGCCAAACACACACCTAACTACTTACCTGCTCTAGCTAACCACAAGAACACAGGAGGACAGGACTGAATCAGCTCCACTAACACAGACACACACAAGATACACAGAAACATTGCCAATAAGAAAACCCAAGTCAACACAACTAAAATCAAAGTACAAACTAAACAAATATCAAAACAGAACAGAACAAAATGCCCACACAAATTACAGTGGTATTACCAAAAATGCTCGACCCAGTTTCCCAGTCTAAACAGCTACTTATAGATTGATGGCTACCTCGGTTCAGGTGTGCACTGCCTCACCTGACCGAGGTGCCTGCTGGGAAACTGAGTCGGCCAACAAAAACTACAAAATAAAAACAGTGACCTCTAGTGGAGGACCCTTACAGTACCCCCTTCCCCTTAAACCGCTCCTCCGGAGCGCTATTGGTGGTCCAAGGGCACTTCCCTGGTGTCCCGCGTCCCTTCACCCGACCCCGACGGGCTAGCTCCCGTAGTCGACTGTGTGGCGGAGGGGGCAGCACTGTATTGCTCTGAGAAGTAGAGCCCCTGATGACAGTGCTGTGTTGTCCCCCAATCCGGGCGGCCGATGGAGTACTGGCTTTTTCTCCGCCGTGCAGCGGTGGGTGCCCGACATCGAAGCCGGGTGCTGGACACTGTGCTGGGGTGTCGCTCCGAAGGCGGTGAGCCTTAAATAAGGGCTACTGGACGAAGGTGGGGGTAAAAGGTGGGGGCCTCCACGTGAGGCTCCGAAGGCTGCTGCAGCTGTGGCCTCCACAAGAGATACCCAATGGCTAGGCTAGGGGACCATCAAAAGGCTAGGCTGAGATCACATCAAAAGGCTAGGCTGAGATCACATCAAAAGGCTAGGCTGAGATCACATCAAAAGGCTAGGCTGAGATCACATCAAAAGGCTAGGCTGAGATCACATCAAAAGGCTAGGCTGAGATCACATCAAAAGGCTAGGCTGAGATCACATCAAAAGGCTAGGCTGAGATCACATCAAAAGGCTAGGCTGAGATCACATCAAAAGGCTAGGCTGAGATCACATCAAAAGGCTAGGCTGAGATCACATCAAAAGGCTAGGCTGAGATCACATCAAAAGGCTAGGCTGAGATCACATCAAAAGGCTAGGCTGAGATCACATCAAAAGGCTAGGCTGAGATCACATCAAAGGCTAGGCTGAGATCACATCAAAGGCTAGGCTGAGATCACATCAAAGGCTAGGCTAAGGACACAAAGGCTAGGCTCACTGGGCAACTAGGGAGGTAGGAAACACAGGACAGCTAGAGACACAAAGGGGCTATGGCTAGAAGCATGCTAGTTACTGTAACTCAATATAGATCTTAGCTAAACACGCTCCTAGCCAAACACACACCTAACTACTTACCTGCTCTAGCTAACCACAAGAACACAGGAGGACAGGACTGAATCAGCTCCACTAACACAGACACACACAAGATACACAGAAACATTGCCAATAAGAAAACCCAAGTCAACACAACTAAAATCAAAGTACAAACTAAACAAATATCAAAACAGAACAGAACAAAATGCCCACACAAATGACAGTGGTATTACCAAAAATGCTCGACCCAGTTTCCCAGTCTAAACAGCTATTTATAGATTGATGGCTACCTCGGTTCAGGTGTGCACTGCCTCACCTGACCGAGGTGCCTGCTGGGAAACTGAGTCGGCCAACAAAAACTACAAAATAAAAACAGTGACCTCTAGTGGAGGACCCTTACACTGGTATCTTAACCTAAAGAAGTGAATTGCGGGAAAAGTAAAGGCTTTCATTTAACAGCCAAAAGGATGCGGAAGGGATGTTTAATTATTTTGTATTATGATAAAAGGGGAGGCGATGTTACATTTGTAATTTAATACACTCACACATTACCTCTGCTATGCCTTGGTGGGTCGAGCATTCTGTCATGAACGGGGTGTTGTGGCAGGTGTTGAACGCCGTGGGCGGAAGGAGCAGGCATAGAGGCAGAGGGGTGGTGTAATCAAAAAAGAGTCTTTTAATAAAGGTTAAACAAAGTATAAATAAAGACACAAACAAAGGAACAAACAAACTCAAACAATACTTAACTCTGTGCTAACAGGGGCTCTCTGGTAAGACACAGACTGGGGAACAAACACACGTCCTGTGGCGAGACACAGGCAGGGGGAGACACGTAACACGTCCTGTGGCGAGACACAGGCAGGGAGACAAACACATAACAGGACACAAACTAGGCGTGGAGCTGAAACTGGACACTAGAGAGAGGGGGGACACTAGAGAGAGGGGGGACACTAGAGAGAGGGGGGACACTAGAGAGAGGGGGGACACTAGAGAGAGGGGGGACACTAGAGAGAGGGGGGACACTAGAGAGAGGGGGGACACTAGAGAAAGGGGGGACACTAGAGAAAGGGGGGACACTAGAGAAAGGGGGGACACTAGAGAAAGGGGGGACACTAGAGAGAGGGGGGACACTAGAGAGAGGGGGGACACTAGAGAGAGGGGGGACACTAGAGAGAAGAGACCAAGAGAGGGACGGGACGAGGGCTAAAGACATGGCAATCAGCTAGGCATGGCTTTTAGCTAAACATGGTTAAGCAGTGCTTAACCATGGCAGTTAGCTACACATACACCTAGCTAAGCATGTCTTTAGCCCCAACATGCACTAAGCTACACTTACCTAATAGCTTAACACACACTAGGGAATGGGGGCACAAAAACACAGACAAGGGATACCCAGTGGCTAGGCTAGGGGACCATCAAAAGGCTAGGCTGGGGGACCATCAAAAGGCTAGGCTGGGGGACCATCAAAAGGCTAGGCTGGGGGACCATCAAAAGGCTAGGCTGGGGGACCATCAAAAGGCTAGGCTGAGATCACATGAAAGGCTAGGCTGAGATCACATGAAAGGCTAGGCTAAGGACACAAAGGCTAGGCTCACTGGGCAACTAGGGAGGTAGGAAACACAGGACAGCTAGAGACACAAAGGGGCTATGGCTAGAAGCATGCTAGTTACTGTAACTCAATATAGATCTTAGCTAAACACGCTCCTAGCCAAACACACACCTAACTACTTACCTGCTCTAGCTAACCACAAGAACACAGGAGGACAGGACTGAATCAGCTCCACTAACACAGACACACACAAGATACACAGAAACATTGCCAATAAGAAAACCCAAGTCAACACAACTAAAATCAAAGTACAAACTAAACAAATATCAAAACAGAACAGAACAAAATGCCCACACAAATTACAGTGGTATTACCAAAAATGCTCGACCCAGTTTCCCAGTCTAAACAGCTACTTATAGATTGATGGCTACCTCGGTTCAGGTGTGCACTGCCTCACCTGACCGAGGTGCCTGCTGGGAAACTGAGTCGGCCAACAAAAACTACAAAATAAAAACAGTGACCTCTAGTGGAGGACCCTTACAGTACCCCCTTCCCCTTAAACCGCTCCTCCGGAGCGCTATTGGTGGTCCAAGGGCACTTCCCTGGTGTCCCGCGTCCCTTCACCCGACCCCGACGGGCTAGCTCCCGTAGTCGACTGTGTGGCGGAGGGGGCAGCACTGTATTGCTCTGAGAAGTAGAGCCCCTGATGACAGTGCTGTGTTGTCCCCCAATCCGGGCGGCCGATGGAGTACTGGCTTTTTCTCCGCCGTGCAGCGGTGGGTGCCCGACATCGAAGCCGGGTGCTGGACACTGTGCTGGGGTGTCGCTCCGAAGGCGGTGAGCCTTAAATAAGGGCTACTGGACGAAGGTGGGGGTAAAAGGTGGGGGCCTCCACGTGAGGCTCCGAAGGCTGCTGCAGCTGTGGCCTCCACAAGAGATACCCAATGGCTAGGCTAGGGGACCATCAAAAGGCTAGGCTGAGATCACATCAAAAGGCTAGGCTGAGATCACATCAAAAGGCTAGGCTGAGATCACATCAAAAGGCTAGGCTGAGATCACATCAAAAGGCTAGGCTGAGATCACATCAAAAGGCTAGGCTGAGATCACATCAAAAGGCTAGGCTGAGATCACATCAAAAGGCTAGGCTGAGATCACATCAAAAGGCTAGGCTGAGATCACATCAAAAGGCTAGGCTGAGATCACATCAAAAGGCTAGGCTGAGATCACATCAAAAGGCTAGGCTGAGATCACATCAAAAGGGTAGGCTGAGATCACATCAAAAGGCTAGGCTGAGATCACATCAAAAGGCTAGGCTGAGATCACATCAAAAGGCTAGGCTGAGATCACATCAAAAGGCTAGGCTGAGATCACATCAAAGGCTAGGCTGAGATCACATCAAAGGCTAGGCTGAGATCACATCAAAGGCTAGGCTAAGGACACAAAGGCTAGGCTCACTGGGCAACTAGGGAGGTAGGAAACACAGGACAGCTAGAGACACAAAGGGGCTATGGCTAGAAGCATGCTAGTTACTGTAACTCAATATAGATCTTAGCTAAACACGCTCCTAGCCAAACACACACCTAACTACTTACCTGCTCTAGCTAACCACAAGAACACAGGAGGACAGGACTGAATCAGCTCCACTAACACAGACACACACAAGATACACAGAAACATTGCCAATAAGAAAACCCAAGTCAACACAACTAAAATCAAAGTACAAACTAAACAAATATCAAAACAGAACAGAACAAAATGCCCACACAAATGACAGTGGTATTACCAAAAATGCTCGACCCAGTTTCCCAGTCTAAACAGCTATTTATAGATTGATGGCTACCTCGGTTCAGGTGTGCACTGCCTCACCTGACCGAGGTGCCTGCTGGGAAACTGAGTCGGCCAACAAAAACTACAAAATAAAAACAGTGACCTCTAGTGGAGGACCCTTACACTGGTATCTTAACCTAAAGAAGTGAATTGCGGGAAAAGTAAAGGCTTTCATTTAACAGCCAAAAGGATGCGGAAGGGATGTTTAATTATTTTGTATTATGATAAAAGGGGAGGCGATGTTACATTTGTAATTTAATACACTCACACATTTACTCTGTCCGTTATTTTATGCCATGCCGGTGCTGTGTCGAAGTTGGTTCCCCCATCAGGATACGTTTTTTTAGCCCCACCCCCGTGAAAAGGGCATAGGGAACGCGCATTTAGGAGAAGGCTCGCCCACTAAGTTTTTACGGAGTGCGGTAAAGGCCAAAAAGGACAGTTAGTGTTTTTTAATCCCTGACGAACTCTAGCCATCAGGATGTGTTTCCCTTGTTATCTTGGACATATTTAGAATGATGAACCTCGGCTGAGTCACTTGTAGGCTGTAAACATGTCAGTATTTTGTCTGATATTTCATATCAAATATGCCTTTTCAGCAAAACCATAATGCCAAATATAGAGACATGTCAGATACAGTCTCAAGACATTAATAATAATAATAGTAATAATAATTAAATATTATATATAAATTAATAATAATAATAATAATAATTATTATTATATTATTATTAAATATTATATATAATAATAATAATAATAACTATAATAATAATAATAATAATTATTATTATTATTATTATTATTATTATGCAAGATAATTAGCATTTTATCCGTGTGATGTCAATTCACTAGGTCACATTATTTAATTAAACCCAAACTGCATATGAAAGAAATCAGCACTCGTGGTGGTCCATTTCTTTATATTAAATATATACTGTATTTAAAAAAAAAAAAACCTTAATAAAATAGCATAAACAAATCATGGGTAGTGTATACCAGTGATTAAATATAAACAATACAACGCATGTACTGACATGTTTACAGCCTACAAGTGACTCAGCCGAGGTTCATCATTCTAAATGTGTCCAAGATAACGAGGGAAACACATCCTGATGGCTAGAGTTCGTCAGGGGATTAAAAAACACTAATTGTCCTTTTTGGCCTTTACTGCGTGTAGCAACAACCTATAGCCGCTGAGAGGCTAAGTAGAAGGAATTCCTCTGTGACGCGTTCCCATTCATTTGTATTTACCTTTTTATTAACAACACAGTGTAACATATACAAGAACAATACGGCTTACGACGGTCAACAGAAAGTGAGCGCTTCCACTACTCACCCCCTCTCTCACCTTTAGACAACAAACACAATTAGATAAATGTCCACTTGCGCCACCCATGTGACCGAACATCCCGGAAATACAAATCACAATTCAAAATTAAAGACAAACATTTTCAGCACTTACATTCCAGCCCCTGATTATTACACACTAACCTGTAATAATCAACACAAGCAATTGCAAGCAATGACATTCACATAATAATTCACTCATAATACATTTTAAAGAATTAAACGTATGTGTGCATGTATAAATGTCCTGAAAGTTCAAATTTTCATAGGTTCTATCCTTGTAGCTGTGTAGAGGTAATGTCTAAGTCTAGTCTAAGTCAGTTAAGTTGATCGATCATTAGTGTACAATAAAGTCCAAGTCTAAGTCAAACGATCAAAATCAAAATAAGTCGGTTGAGAGCTCTCAAAGGTAACTGTCAAAATTAGTCTGTAGATTCTTCAGCTTCAAGAAGACGACAAATTTTTGTAATTGGTCTGGTCAGGCAAGTACTTCTAGTTTTGATTTTAACTTGTCGTACAAGGCCTTTCTTGTCTTGTGTCATCTCAATGATCTTGCCCATGATCCAAGAATTTCTAGGTGCATTTTCATCCACCACCAGTACAACATCTCCCAACTGAAAATTACGTGTCTTAACCTTCCACTTTTGCCGTTCCTGTAGTAGAGGTAAATATTCACCTATCCATCTTTTCCAAAATATATTAGACAAGTATTGAATTTGTCGCCATCTTCGACGGGTATACAAATCTTCTTTCACGAACAACCCAGGTGGCAATGCAAGTTCCGTCTTAAGTAGGAGGAGATGATTAGGTGTTAAGGCCTCCGAATCATTGGGATCCAAAGAACTTCTGGTTATGGGTCGATTATTAAGTATAGATTCTACTTCACACAAGAATGTACAAAGGCCCTCTTCATCCAAGTTTTGTCCACGCAAAATAGAATTCAGAATTTTCTTTATTGACCTGATGAGCCTTTCCCAGATCCCTCCATGGTGAGAACCAGTTGGAGGATTGAAGATCCATTTTATCTTCTTTTGAAGAAGAACATCATTGATCTGCCTATGATTCCAATTTTGTATTGCTTCCTGTAGAACACGTTCACCTCCAACAAAATTTGTGCCATTATCTGAACATATTTCAGTTACTTGTCCTCGTCGAGCAATAAAACGCCTTAATGCATGAATGAATGAGTCTGTGTCTAATGATGCAGTTGTTTCAATATGAACGGCTCTAATGGCCAGACATGTAAAGATGACTCCATAGCGCTTTATGATTGTTCTCCCTCGTTTAATCTCAAAGGGGCCAAAACAATCAACACCAACGCATGTAAAGGGTGGTTTGTCTGGTGAAACTCGATCTTGAGGTAAATCAGAATAAGAATAAGAATCCAAGATGGCGCTGGTGAGGTCGGCTGCCGTCACGACTGCTCCGACCACCTTTTCTTTGTTTTTGTTCTTTAAGTTAGTTTTTAGCGTTTTAAAACCAGTCAAATTACCACCATGGAGTACATTAGTTATGATAGAGACACTCTTGTTTCTATTGGTATACAACGTACTCACAATTTGACGTTTTTAACTCCGGATCCGAGCTGGCCGAGTGAGATCCTGAGGGAAAACAAAGGACGCGACGCGAAGCGGCGGCCCCGAGGAAAACAAGCCGACGTCAGGAACAGGCTGAGAGCCCGTGCACACCGCACACCTCTGCCTAGCATCCTGCTCGCCAACGTCCAGTCACTGGAAAACAAGCTCGATGACCTCAGGGCCAGGATAAAGTTCCAGAGAGACATTCGGGACTGCAATCTCCTCTGCTTCACCAAGACATGGCTGAACCCAGCGGTGCCGGACCACACCATCCAGCCGGCCGAGTTCTTCTCGGTTCACCGCATGGACAGGACACGGGACTCGGGGAAGTCAAGGGGAGGCGGCGTGTGCTTAATGGTGAACAGCAGCTGGTGCAACAGCGTGAGCATTGTTCCTCTCACACGCTCCTGCACACCAAACCTGGAACTACTGTCCATCATGTGTCGTCCTTTTTATCTACCTCGGGAGTTTACATCGGTCATAATCAGCGCCGTTTATATTCCACCACAAGCGGACACGGACACTGCCTTATGCGAGCTGCATGAGGCACTCACACAGCACCAAACACAACACCGGGACGCTGCGCTTATTGTGGCGGGGGACTTTAACAGTGCCAACCTCAAACGCGCAGCGCCGAACTTTTATCAGCATATCACCTGCCCCACCAGGGGCAAAAGGACACTGGACCACTGCTAAACAACTGTCAAGGACGGCTACAAGGCACAATCTCGTCCACCGTTTGGTAAATCCGACCACGCCGCCATCTTCCTTATGCCAAAATACAAACAAAGGCTGAAACAGGAAGTTCCGGTTCAGAGGGAGGTCGCGTGCTGGACGGACCAATCGGTGGCCGCGTTACAGGACGCACTCGATGACGCAGACTGGGACACGTTCAGAAACAGCTCCGATGATGACGTCAGCGTGTTTACGGAAGCGGTTGTGGATTCATCGGGAAACTAGCGGATGATACCGTGGAAAAAAAGACTATTAACACGTTTCCCAACCAGAAGCCGTGGGTGGATAAAACCATCCGCGACGCTCTGAGATCTCGCACCGCTGCCTACAACACGGGACTCGCGTCGGGGGACATGGAACCGTACAAGGCTGCGTCATACAGCGTCCGGAAGGCGGTGAAAGAGGCGAAGCAGCGCTACGGGAGAAAACTAGAGTCACAACTCCAACAGAGTGACTCTAGGAGCCTGTGGCAGGGATTAAGGACAATAACGGACTATAAAACACCAACAACCGGTATGACGAACGAGGACGTGACTCTGGCAGACGAGCTGAACATTTTCTATGCTCGCTTCGAGGCTGCAGCTAAAGACGCTAGCGATGCTAATGCTAGCGGCGCTAACGGCTGCAGACAGGAAGTCTCTGCCAGCACCGGAAGTGCGTTCAACATCACCGAGCATGACGTGAGGAGAGCCTTCAGGAGAGTGAACACCAGGAAAGCAGCAGGACCAGACGGCATCTCAGGCCGTATTCTCAGAGCCTGCGCAGACCAGCTAGCACCTGTGTTCACTAACATATTCAACATCTCTTTATCTTAGTCAGTGATCCCCACATGCTTCAAAGAGTCCATTATTGGTTCTGTCCCAAAGAAACCACATCCTGCTTCTCTTAATGACTATCGCCCTGTAGCCCTCACTTCAGTAGTGATGAAGTGCTTTGAACGCCTGGTCAGAGACTTCATCATTTCTTCACTACCAGACACACTTGACCCGCTACAGTTTGCATACCGTCCAAACCGTTCCACAGACGATGCAATCTCACATCTCCTTCATACATCTCTCACTCACCTGGACACTCGGAGGGGGAATTATGTGAAAATGCTCTTCATCGACTACAGCTCTGCATTTAATACCATAATTCCCTCCACACTTACCACCAAGCTGGAGCACCTGGGACTCAGCTCATCCATGTGTCAGTGGATCTCCAATTTTCTGACTGGCAGACCACAGGCAGTAAGGATGGGCGGACATGTCTCAGCCTCCATCGCTCTCAGTACTGGAGCCCCCCAGGGTTGTGTTCTGAGCCCCCTGCTGTACTCTCTGTACACCTATGACTGCGTGGCCACTACCAACTCCACCACCGTCATCAAGTTTGCTGACGACACTGTCGTGGTGGGCCTAATCACCAACAACGATGAGACGGCCTACCTGGAGGAGGTTGGAAATCTGGAGAACTGGTGCCAGAGAAACAATCTCCTTCTGAACGTCAGCAAGACAAAGGAGCTGATAGTGGACTTCAGTACAAAGCAGGTGAGGAACTACCAGACCCCCATCATCAACAGGAGCCCAGTGGAGAGAGTGGACAGCTTCAGATACCTCGGTGTTCACACCACGCAGGACCTGGCATGGTCCTGTCACATCAACACCGTGGTAAAAAAGGCCCGGCAGCATCTCTACCACCTCAGACGCTTGAGAGACTTTAGACTGCCCTCCAAGGTGCTCAGGAATTTCTACTCCTGCACCATAGAGAGCGTCCTGACAGGAAACATCACGACCTGGTTCGGAAACAGCACCATGCAGGACAGACGAGCTCTACAGAGGGTGGTGCGATCAGCTGAGCGCATCATCCGCACCGAGCTCCCTGCTATATCAACATTTTATTTGAAATTATATCAATATATATATATATATATATATATATATATATATATTTTTTTTTTTTTTCAAATAAAATCGCTATTTGACCCTGAAGTTTAGTTTAGCACACACAAAAAAACTGAAAAGTCCTTTCTGGTAAATCAACTGCATATGTAGTTTATTTACAGCAATTCATTAAAAAAATGAATATACATTGTACAGTACAAGGTAAACACGAGAAAGATTACAAAATGAAAAAACAAGATGCATGCTATATATGTGTGTGTGTGTGTGTAATCGAGGCTGGCTCTATTCAGGGGCAGCGCCCCCTCAACTAAATGTCTGCACATGTTAATATATTCCTAAAATTAATATATTACAAGTTGATAAACTGATCTGCGGTAGCAGAGAAATCCGCTGAAAAAGGGACACTACACAATACAGTATTAGATGTCCCTCATGTCTCTGTTCTCGGCTGTGCGTATACATTCACAGGCTGCAGCATTTAGTCGAGTTATATTTTTAATACTGTCTGCCATTTCATTTAAAGCTTTTACTAAGCTTTGACTTTCTTTAATGGCTTCTTTGTGTTCTTCTATCAGTCTTATTTGTCTTGTTAAGTCGGTAGCATTTCTTCCATTAAGATCTTCTTTATAAACAGCTTATACTGTGCATCGAGATGCTGAAATCCCTTGCATGTTGCCCCTCAATTTTGTGCTTCCATTTCAAGTGGAGAGATATTTGATCGACAGCTTAGAACAAAAGAACTGTAGGTGTGATCACAACCCCCTCCGAACGACCATGCCATCAATCACTGACCACCTCAGAAGTTCCCTCCAATGTATGCTGATGTTTTGCAAGTATTTTTGCAAAACTATGGCACTCTCTTGAGAGGTGGTTTGAATGTGTTATTCATTTATTTATTCTATACAAGGGCACTAACTACACTGACCAAACTGTTACCTTATTGTATTCTTATACTTATCGCTGTGCTTGTTGTAACTGAAAAAACGCTGCAACTGCTTCAGGGGAGGTGTGTGTGTGTGTGTGTGTGTGTGTGTGTGCGCGCGCGTGCGTGCGCTGCAGTCTGTGAATGAATACGCACAGGCGAGAACAGAGACATGAGGGACATCTAATACCGTATTGTGTAGTGTCCCTTTTTCAGCGAATTTTTCTGCCACCGCAGATCAGTTTATCAACTTGTAATATATTAATTTTAGGAATATACTAACATGTGCAGACATTTAGTTGAGGGGGCGCTGCCCCTCTTGACCCTGAATAGAGCCAGCCTATATACCACACACATATATAGCATGCATCTTTATACATTTGGAATCTGCATCTACATTTTCTGTTGCATGCACTCTAAAAAATAAAACTGTGCTGTACTCATTTTTTTTGGTGAAACATTTTTACACTTAAAAATATTGGGTAAATATAAAAAAATGTAAAAATCATGTAAAATATACTTCATGAATTGAGTACAAGTCAGTAAAAAAAATTAAGTAGACCTGAATAACTATATTTAGTACAGTGATTTACAAAAAATTAAGTAAATGTAATGAAAATCTGAAGGTAATGCAAAGTGAAAATGAGTAAAATAATTGAGTAGATATAATTGAAATGGAAGGTAGAAGATACTGAAAATTATACTATTATTTAATAAACAAATGTGCTACATTTACTAAATATTTTAACTGAATGAAAGAAAAAAATTCACACATTTTCATTTTAATTAAACATTTATTTGCCAAATTTGACAAGACATGAAGTCTAAACTCAACCTGGTTTACATGCAAATGACATGTAACAAGATCATAAACAAAGAGCTGGATTTATCTTATTAGTAAACAGTCTCAGAAACAATACTCCTGCACAAGTATTATACAGTTAATGTGGAAAGTAGACTTTTGTATTAGAATCTAATGAGTCACATTTTACATCTGAAAGATTGCACACCTTCACACTTCAGTTTCCTGCAAACTGTGGGATCCATACAAATGTGTGTGCAGACCTTCTCGAGTCTTAAAGAAGCTATGACAGTCTAAATGACCACAGGACACTAAATATCCATGACCAACAGTACCATGCTTCACTCCATAATGATCGAAATTTCTTTTGATGATACGACAAATGTGCAGAGCTTACACCGCCATCCCATAATGCTGGCACCTGAAAAAGGAACAATAGTATACAAGTAAGTACAAGTGTGACTGTTACTGTAAAGTCTACCAGACTGGTAAAATAGTACTTCTGTTCAAATACATACTTTTTGGACTAATAGTCTTGTTGTAATTTCTATCTTTGATTCAATGGTTACACATTTAATACTTCTGTAACATTTAAAAAGTTGACATTTACCTCCTGTTTTATCTCCATTCAACTTCTCATTAGTGGTGTTGGTGCTGTGAAGGAGATATAGAAAACATATAACATGTTTCACACAAACAAACACACACACAAAATCAATCAGTTTTAGGTTCTTTTACTTACATATCAGAACATACATAATGTTTCACTTCAATATTTTAATTTCATATTACTTTCTCCCAATTCTAATTCTGAGAGAAATGTTGTATTTTTACTAAATCTTTATATTTCATAGCTTTAGTTATTAGTACAGTACTTAGCACTTTTATTTGATAACATCTGCTGCTGCGTGCTCAGTGTTTAATCATGTTAAAATACTCATATACAGTAACGGATAAAACACTGCCAGAGTCCGGACACTGCACCTCATTTCTGCTGTTTAAACCGGATTTGGTCCGCGTTTCCTCCTTAAAGTGTCGGAGTGACCGAGCAGACTCGCGGTTCAGTGTGTGAGGTGGACCGGTACACATGCGGGAATTACTGTATTTGAACATGCTAGTTTTATATCCTCGCCACAGTGGCGGTTGGCTGCGCAAAATCACTGCATTTGGCGGGAAAAATTCAAATATTGCGACACAACCGCGGCCGGTTACAACGAGAAACCCGGAGGAAACCCGGACATGCACGCGCTGCTGCTCGGTGTTAAATCTCTCCTTTTACGCCAGATTTTAAGTGTCTGTATTAACCGCGCTTTAGCTGAGCAGTTCGGTGGTTGGAACAAACAAGCTAAATCACACTGAACCCCAGGACTGGCCTGTTGCTAGCTATCGTTAGCTCTGTAGCTCGGCTGTGACAGGATTCAGAACAGTAACTCACACCCTATAAAGTTGTGTGCAGGCAGACAGAGTCATTATTACAGTAACTTGTGTTAGCTGTTTACTCACCAGGATTTGTAAGGAGTGTTCCAGAATGTTCCAGGTGCTTCATGTCCATTCTCACAGCCTTCTAGTCTCTGATGTTACACCAGACTTCCCATGATCACTTGCACAGGGCAATTTACTCAATTATTTAAGTTTTTGTTGTTAAAAATAAAGAATATTGAGTTGGAATAATTTATAATTGAAGTTCATGAAACTAATCAGTACAATTACTCCATTAACAGATATTTTGATGGAAATGTATCAAAAAATATTAAGTGCATGTTAAAAATATAATTCAGTTAGTCAAATGCTGATTTTTACTAGTGAAGTAAACTTAAATTATAGTGTAAATTTAAGACAAAACTAAAAGTTGGGTTTTTTAGGCATTTATTTTGATTTGTCTAACTCAAACAATCATGTATGTGACTTTTAGAGATTTTATTAAGGTAACATAACCTTTTTATAACTGTGAAATTTACAAGGCCACAGAATCCTTTTCTGTTGCATGTATAGAATTAGTTTCAGCTGAAACTCATGATCAATGGTGTTGGGGTACTTATGTAGTGATAATTAGTTTCTGCCAAATCATTAAAACTAACAATAGACTATGAGAGGTGGTTGGAAGGTGTTACTCTAAATATAAACAAACAAAATACAGCTTTTTTTCTCAGAGGTAAACGGAAAAGTGAAGTTGTTCAGCTGTTTAGTGTCACTATGTCATAACCAGTGAAACAACGTGGACTCATCGCTGTGCTTGTTGTAACTGAAAAAACGCTGCAACTGCTTCAAAGTCTTTCCACTCCGTGACCGCTGAAATCCGACACGACACTACGTTAGGCTACTTCTTGACTCATTTGCATATCGACGGTGATTAGATGTTGACCGAGGGCTCAGGGGAGGTGTGTGTGTGTGTGTGTGTGTGTGTGTGCGCGCGCGCACCTACTTCGTGTACTTTTTAAAATATTCTAAATATAAACAAACAAAATACAGCTTTTTTTCTCAGAGGTAAATGTAAAAGTGAAGGTGTTCAGCTGTTTAGTGTCACTATGCAGATGTTACACTCAGTGTAGTTACCGAAATCTTTGATTTAGTTTTCATTCAGTGGCCACACATCACTTCCACATTTCACTCGCTTTTATTACATGAACATAAGCAGTGAAACATTCCGCAGGTTTATAATACACCGCGGCCAAGTGAACCACGTTCCCGCCTATTAGGCGCGTGGTCCGTTGCCTAGCAACACTGAACGAAACGAGGCATAATCGTGGTGTTTGCTTCGGTTATGACATAGCATAGTTTATTATCTGCTGTGGTAGATCTGATTTATACAAATTTAATATTGTTTTAGCGATAATTTCACGGAAGCGAGTTCAGAACTAAATCGCTGCTCCGAGACGTTCAGAAGCTTCAAATAGAATGAACAAACGAATAAATTTTCTCCATACGATATAAAATTAAGTAGAGCTTTCCTTTTTGTTATAGTACGAAGCCCCTAGATGGACAAAGGAGGAGAAAAAACGGCAGAAAAAAGTCATGCCAGAAACTTTGGGTTATAATGCAAAACATGACTTGTTTTTTTCTGCCGTTTTTCCCCTTTTCCTTTGTCCCCTTAGAGACTCTGTAGTAGGTTTTCTCAGTTGAATATGAAAAAAAAGATACCGCTGATTATCAACGCGGGAATAAATGGTGCATTGCCCAAGTGCAAGTTGATCTTGAAGCTAAACAATTTGCTTTGGGTGAAAGTGCCATCTAGCGATTATTGTGTGTCAGCAGCAGCTTCCCATTCAAAACAATAGGCGGTCAAATGACAGCTGAACCGCGTTATAAGTAGGTGACACTGGCGCGGCGCTTCTAGTGTTAAGGCACGTTGTTCCGCAACTCTCCTATTCATTGCCATGACCACTTCAGCATTTCTAAATGGTAGACCAATGCTATAATGACCATTGATCAGTTTTGCTGAATGAGACATGAAGTCCATAAATTGATGGCCTTCCTTTGATATTGCTATCTGTTCCTCATGTACAGTCTCGGGAAAATCAGCCTTAAACTGCTGTTTCCATAATTCCGCCAACTTCAGTACAGCAGTCCTATTCACAGTCACAGAAAGCCTTTCAGCATTATTATCAGTATCTTCATTTATACTCACTCCCTTGAGAGGTCCGTTAACTGTCCAGCCAAGCATTGTTCGTATGGCGTATGGGCCATTATCTTGACTACGTACAACCAGCCAAGGCTCCAATGCTTCTGGAACATTAGTTCCAATTAAAAGCTCAATGTTGGCATTTATTGTTGGCAAGCATATGTGACTCAAATGTGGCCAACGTTCAAGATCTTTCTGGGAAGCAATGTTTGCTGTGGTCACTGGCATGTTCTTTTGAGTGTACACCTCTGGCAAGGCACAGTAATACTCTTGCTTCAGCCCAGAAACTTCCAGATCCTTCAGAACATAGCTACCAACCGATTTATCCTGACTCATAGTCGTGAGCAGAATATTCACTTTCTTTCCAGTAAGATTAAGCTTGTTCATCAAGCTCTCCGTACAAAATGAAGCAGAACTCCCAGAGTCAAGAAATGCAAATGTCTTTACAACAATGGTACCCCTTTTTGATTTAACACAAACTGGAACAATAGACAATGCACAGACGTCTTTACCAGCCCCAGATTACATACATTACAAATACTTCTCCTCTTGCAGTCCCTACTAATATGTCCTGTGTTCAAACAGCTAAAGCAAATTCCTTTTGTTTTCAAGAATTTCATCTTTTCTCTATGATTCCTCTTGACAAGTTTATGACATTCGTCCAACAAGTGTTCTCCATCACTAAAGAGACAAATTCTATTTGTAGATCTCCTACCATGATCCTTTACCTCTGGTGTAGCAGTAATAGTGGTTGCAAAACTGCTTCTGGGTTTTGACAAGATCGTTCTAGTATTCGCCTTTCTACCTCCAGCAGGTGAAGTTTCCTGAATGTTGCCAAACACCGGATCTGTGAGAATTTTCACTTGTCTCTCGACGAAATCCACAATATCAGAGAAGGTAATTTGATTGTGGCCTTGCTCCTTAAGATCATATGCAACAGCTCTCCATTTATCTTTTAATTTATAAAGAAGCTTTAAAAGGATAACTTGCATATTAGAAGTGAGATTCAACTCATTTATATAGTGAACATCAACCATAGCATTACAACAACTACCTAAGAAAAGACCATAATCTTGTAGAGCTCTAGCGTCTTCAGATTTTATAACCTTCCAAGAAAGAGCCTTTACCATATATGATGAAGCTATTTTCACCTCATTGCCGAAGTTTTCCTTAAGCAAGGTCTTAGCCCTTAGATAACCTTGCGAAGGGATCATGTGCTGGCAACTTATAACAAGTTCCTTTGGTTGTCCACGTGTATATTGCTCCAAGAAGTGGAGACAATCTCTTGGACTACCTGCTCTCCTTTCAACAACTTCTTCAAATGAGCGCATGAACTCATGAAAACGCAATGGGTCTCCTTCGAAATAGGGGATTTCTCTGGGTGGAAGCGAAGACAGATTATGTTGTTTTACCAGCAAGGTAGCTATTTCATTTTGCTTATCAATAAGCTTAAGTATGTTCTGGCTACTCACATCATTTTGAACACTGGGTCCAACGCTCTGGTTAACCAATGATGGTACGTTAAGTGTTGCAGACTGTGAAACCTTTGTTTTAGATCCTGTTGACTGTTGCTGTTGTACTGACTGGGATTGAGAATGATTTGGAATCCTTAGTGTAGGCAAGGACGGTGTTGCTGCTTGCATACTAGTTGAAAGGGCACATGGTTCCACATCAGAATGGCGAGGGTTTGAAACAATATTGTTAACAGAAGCATGCGATTCTGTATCCACATCTTGATAAACCTTTACCCTGGCCATTGACTCTGCCAATTTCATTTCCAACTCCAATCTTTCCTTCCTTCTCCTCAACTGTTCCTCTTGCTCTTCCAAGGCGTGTTTCATCTGCAGCATTTGGTGAGAGGCCCTTAAGGCAGCCAGGACTGGCTCAGCCTTAAGACGAGTAGACAAAATGGAAGATCGACAGAATCGAGATCCATGAGATGACAACGACGTTTTAGTAGATCCTTTGCTACTTATATTTGAAACACTGTCCGTTGGTTGAACCTCATCTCCAAATTCCATTTCATTCTGTAGAATTACATCAGCAGGCTGAGAACCTTGTGTTGTGGACACAGCTTCAACAAAGGGTGCAATATCAGAGTCACAAATATTTTGAGAGGTTACATTTGATTCCACAGTCCTAGAATTTTGAGAATCCGAAGGTGCAGCACCAAGATTTTCATTCTCATTTCCTTGAGCAGAATGTGCATCCATTATTTCAGCATTTAAAACACTTTCATCACGCCTTTTCCCAGTTTCAGTTAACCAGTCTTCAACATCTTTCACAAAGCCATTGTAATGTTTGGAAACTGAATCAAACTATTCATTCTGTTTAGTTTGTTCCTCAGAAGGAAGCAAAGGTAATACATCTCTGTGTAACACACGTGCACCATCCATCAACAGTATTGTTTTCAACATGGAAGACACTTGAGACTCCTCATAATCGCATTTCATCAACTCTGGCCATGCCATGGCCTTTGCCGTGGGCTTATGCTCTCGTTTGCTGCTATCAGCAGCGTGCTCCATCTCCTCATGTTCATTCTTAAAACCAACAATCCGCTGAACTCAATCCCACAAAGCACAATCAGCGCACACAGCGCCAACAATGAATGAATGAACTTAGTAGGGCAGCACACGTGAGCTCGTAACATGCAAGAGCAAGTCACACTGCATTTCGATCCAATGCCTATTAAATATAGCGGCTATCACCGCACCTTCCTTAACAGAGATTCTGTCTTGCTCTTGACAAAGGCGGTCGCATCTGCTCTCCCTCCCTTATCTCTCCCCGCTTGCTTCTCTTGTCTGTCTTGTGAATACTATTCAGAGACTTTCCTCGTCTTGCTCTTGAAAATAAAAAAAAAAGGAATATGGATTTGATCAAGTGGTGTCACGAACTAACCGGAATGATCAGAAGACTTAGCACTTAGCGGTTAGCCCTTTGTAGCGTGGATGGTAAACCCAAACACGGAAGCACGCGAGTAGGCAGGATAGCCACGCGATTTAGTCTAAGGACTCTCACGAAAGGGGAGCAAGGGAAAAACACAAATTTAACCCGCGTCCTATAAACACACACTCGAATCAGAAAGTAGACTCAAGAAAAGTGAGTACTCACAAAATGGCAGACAGGCGATCTGAACCAGCATCGGGCGAACTCAATGACTGAGTGATGTGAAGCGCCATCTTGTCTCCTTTTATGCTTCCTGTTTTAGCGACCGTTCTACTTCCGGGTCCTAGTGCCGGTCGCAAAACGGGTGTGTGTGACAGTACCCCCCTGTCCAGGACCGACTCCCGACGGTCCTGGGGTGGAGGATACCCGGCGACGGTAGTCCCTGATAAGTTCTGGGTCGAGAATAAACCGGGCCGGAATCCAAGATCGCTCCTCTGGGCCGTAGCCTTCCCAGTCAACCAGGTATTGGGTGCCTCGGCCCCTAGGGCGCGAATCAAGGATCCGACGTACGGTGTAAGCAGGACCACCGTCAATGATTCGGGGAGGAGGAGCAGGGGGGGAGGGTGGAACCATGGAAGAAGTGGTGAAGGGTTTCAGCTGTGACATGTGAAAAACCGGATGGATTCGGAGCGCCGCAGGCAGCTGGAGCCGGTAGGTGACAGGGTTGATGCGGAGTGTGATGCGGTATGGGCCGATGAATCTGGGTGACAGTTTCTTTGATTCTGTGCGGAGATGCAAATTCTTTGTTGACAGCCATACCTTGTCACCTACATTATACATTCGTCCCGGTGGGTGCCGACGGCGATGTTGTGTGGCGTAGCGGTGGTTGGCCCTTTGGATGGCTTGATTGGCCTGTCTCCACAGCCGCCGACACCTGCGAACCAACTGTTGGGCCGACGGTACGTCAACCTCCGGTTCTTGATGTTCGAACATCGAAGGCTGGAAACCGTGGCATACCTCGAATGGACTGAGATTTGTGGCTGAAGAAACATGGAGGTTGTGAGATAGCTCAGCCCATAAGAGATAGCGGGCCCAGGAGCGCTGACGATCGGCAACAAAACATCTGAGATAGCGCTCCAGTTGTTGGTTGGTCCGCTCCGTCTGACCATTAGTCTGAGGGTGGTATCCAGATGACAGACTGCAGGTGGAATTGATCAGACGGCAGAAGGCCTTCCAGAACCGGGCAGTGAACTGGGGCCCCCTGTCCGAGACGATGTCTTTTGGGAACCCATGCAAACGGACTACGTGCTCTAGAATCAGCTCGGCAGTCTCTTTAGCTGACGGGAGTCCGGGGAGAGCCACCAGGTGCACAGCTTTGGAGAACCGATCCACGATGGTCATAATGGTCGTCTTTCCTTCTGAAGCCGGCAGGCCCGTGATGAAGTCGACGGCAATGTGCGTCCAGGGTCGGCGAGGAACCGGTAGTGGCTGGAGCTCACCAGGTGTCGGCTGGTTGGTGGTCTTGGCCCTGGCGCACACTGGGCACGCCTGAACGAACTCTTCGATGTCCTGGGTCATGGCGGGCCACCAGAAGGCGCGTTGGACGAACTGGAGGGTACGTCTGGTGCCGGGATGTCCAGAAATGGGTGATGAGTGGCCCCACTCCATGACGTCGCTCCTGACCGCTTGAGGCACGTAGAGTCGTCCAGGCGGCACACCTGCCGGTTCGGTCTCCGCTGCCTGTGCCTGGCGGACTCTGGTCTCTAGATCCCAGCGGAGAGGTGCGATGATTTTGGAGGAGGGGAGGACAGGCGCGGGTTCCGCCCGGGTGGCTGCCCCCTCATATTGTCGGGAGAGGGCATCGGCCTTGGTGTTCTTGGACCCCGGGCGATAGGACAGATGGAAGTTGTAATGTTCGAAAAACAGGGCCCACCGCGCCTGCCTCGGGTTGAGTTGCTTGATGTTCTGGATAGTGATCAGATTCTGGTGGTCGGTCCAGATGATGAACGGCTCGCTGGCGCCCTGGAGCCAGTGTCGCCATTCCTCCAATGCCCACTTTATGGACAACAGCTCGCGGTCCCCTACCCCGTATCGCTGTTGAGTGGGATCAAATTTTTTGGAGAAGAAGCCACAAGGGTGTAACTTCTGATCTGGACCTCGCTGGGAGAGAACAGCTCCGGCGCCCACATACGAAGCGTCCACCTCCACAACGAATTGTTTGTTGATGTCTGGATGGAGAAGGATTGGAGCGGTGGTGAAACGTCGACATAATTCATGGAAGGCGGAGATGGCGGTGGAGTTGAGGTGGAAGTGCTGAGATGATGGACGGGTCAGGGCAGTTAGGGGTGCTGCAACTGTACTGTAGTCCCTGATGAAGCGACGATAGAAATTCGCAAACCCGAGGAACCGTTGAAGCTGCTTGAGGGTCTTGGGTAGGGGCCAATGACGCACAGCTTCTAGTTTCTGCGGGTCCATGGCCACACCCTGGGGCGAGATGACAAAGCCCAGAAACGTGGTGGAGCGCTCGTGAAAAGCGCACTTCTCCAACTTACAATACAGTTGATGGACGAGCAATCTCTTAAGGACCGCCCTGACGTGTTGGGTATGTTCTTCAACTGTTCGTGAGTATATGAGGATGTCGTCCAGGTAGACGAATGCCCACCGCCCCAACATGTCTCGAAGGACATCATTTATGAAACTTTGAAAGGCGGCGGGAGCATTACAGAGTCCGAAGGGGATAACAAGACTTTCATAATGTCCAGTGGGAGTGATGAAGGCCGTCTTCCACTCATCACCCTCTCTGATACGCACCAAGTTGTAGGCGCTCCGAAGGTCCAACTTTGTGAAAATGGTGGCACCAGAGAGGGCGTCCAGGGCAGAGTTGGTAAGAGGCAGAGGATGTCGGTTTTTGATGGTAATGTGATTTAGCCCCCGATAATCGACACATGGGCGAAGTTCACCCCCGTTCTTCTTTACAAAGAAGAACCCCGCGGCGGCAGGCGAGGAGGAGGGCCTGATGGTACCTTGGCGAAGGGCATTCGACACGTACTCCTCCATCGCCCGTGTCTCGGTGGGTGTAAGAGAGTATAAATGGCCGCGGGGGGGGGGTCGAGCCCGGCTGAAGGTCAATCGCCAGGTCGTAGGGGCGATGAGGTGGAAGATGGGTGGCGCGTCTCTTGCAGAACACTTCAGCCAGGTCTCGATATGCTGGAGGGATGGCGTTGGTGTCGACGTCGGGGGCCTCGGACCCCCTAGAGCACGTCCCAGCCGATGCCGGTAGGCAAAGTTCGCTGCAGGCCGTTTTGTAGAATCCGGTTCTGAGTCCAGGATATGAGAGGGTCATGTTGTAACAGCCACGGATGTCCAAGGATGATGGGTGGTGATGAAACGGATGTTAGATGAAATTGAACCTGTTCGTGATGTTGCTGGATGATCAGGGTAATGGGTTCTGTCTGGGTGGTGATAGGGCTGGATGATAGGGGCCGGCCATCTACAGAAGTGATGCGAACGGGCTGGGATAACGCCTCAGTCTTTACCCCTAGTTCTTTGGCATAAGAAGAGTCAATGAAGTTACCTGCAGCACCGGAATCGATGAACGCGGTGCTCCTGACTCGTTTGTGGCCAAACTGGAGGCTTACTTGAACCGTGAGACGGGAGATATTGGTCGTGGTGGCGAAGAGTTGGAGGCGACCCGGTGAGCTCTTCCCCTCGCTCACCGGGTCTGGGCGTTTCCCGGCCGGAGAGGACAGATGGCTCTGTGGTGGGCTCCTGACCCGCAGTAGGCACAGAGTCCCTCCCTGAATCGCCGTTCCCGTTCTGCAGCGGTCAAGGAGGCGCGTCCTAACAGCATGGGTTCCCCGGCTCCGGTGTTAACCACGGCAGGAGGTGGAGAACCGACAGGTCCATGAGTGGTGGAGGTGACTGTGGTTGGGGTTCGTGGAGTGGAAAACGCGAAGGTGGATGTTGGCGGCAGGGTTCTCGGGGCTGGCTTCGGGCGAGATAGGAGGCGTTGGTCAATTCGGAGGGCGAGTTGAATCAAACCCTCCAGGGTGGCAGGAAGCTCCCGCCCGGCTAGCTCGTCTTTTATCCTAGACGCCAACCCCTCGTAATAGGTGGTCCGGAGCGCGGCGTCTCCCCAGGTGGCTTGTACGGCGAGAGTGCGGAAATCAGCCGTGTAGCGGCTCACGGACGAACTTCCCTGCCGCAGGTGGTACAGCTTGGTGTCGGTCTCCACCTCGCCCGCAGGGTGTTCAAATGTTAACTTCAGCTGACGGGTGAATTCATTGTAGGAATGGGCGGTATCCGAGTCAGCGCGAAGAACTGCCGTGGCCCACTCAGCTGCCTGCCCCGACAGCAACGAGACAAGGAGAGCAATGCGCAATCGATCGGTGGAGTATTTGGTGGCATTAAACTCGAACACCAGATCGAGAGCAGTTAGAAAAACACTGCATCTCCCATCCGTGCCATCCCACTTATCGGGTAGAGCAAGAAAGACATCAGGAGTAGGAGGGGGGGGGGGGGGGGGGCGGAGCTGCGGCCGCCGCGACGGGCGAACGGTTAGCCGCGCTAGCAACAGCCTCGCGAAGGGCCGCGTTCTCCTGCCGGAGCTCCGCCACCTCGCGGCGCAAGGCCGCGACGTCTTGGACGCTCCGGCGAAGAGTAGCGAGCTCTCCGTTTAGCTTGTTGATTAGCTCGGCGTGCCGATCAACCACGTCGCAAAGGTGCGCACAATCCGCTGGGTTTACCGCGGAGGACTCAGTCATTCTGTCACGAACTAACCGGAATGATCAGAAGACTTAGCACTTAGCGGTTAGCCCTTTGTAGCGTGGATGGTAAACCCAAACGCGGAAGCACGCGAGTAGGCAGGATAGCCACGCGATTTAGTCTAAGGACTCTCACGAAAGGGGAGCAAGGGAAAAACACAAATTTAACCCGCGTCCTATAAACACACACTCGAATCAGAAAGTAGACCCAAGAAAAGTGAGTACTCACAAAATGGCAGACAGGCGATCTGAACCAGCATCGGGCGAACTCAATGACTGAGTGATGTGAAGCGCCATCTTGTCTCCTTTTATGCTTCCTGTTTTAGCGACCGTTCTACTTCCGGGTCCTAGTGCCGGTTGCAAAACGGGTGTGTGTGACAAGTGGTCTCTGAATGCAATTGACACGATCTTCTCAACGAGAAATGTGGGTTCTGGGGAACCTACTTGTCCTGCTGAGACGTTTGCTGCTGGATACACGATGGACGGTTGGGAGAAGTGGCGCATTGTGTGCCTGGCCACACTGTCTCTGGAGGATGTTGAAGATATCTACCTATTCGGAACTCAGATAACTGGGATTCTGCTAATTGGATTAGGTGGGATACTTGGATATCGAAAAATCTTAAAAGCAGTCAGTCTCAACCCCAAGAGCTGTCAGTAATCAGACTGTGGTTCTGGACCGCAAATTGGATAACATCTTGGTGAGACTAGCAGCTATGCAACGTGATTTGGACAGACCTGGAGACCAGTGATAGACATTAAATATCTGTGAAATTGGCAGATATTGATCGAAACCTGGAAAATATGTTTTTCTTTTTCGGCTGCCCTTTTTCTTTCCAGCTACTGCATTTCAAGGCCGTGGCTGGAGACATAACTAACTCCCCGAAGACCAAGATAACGAGACGCTCTGGAATCCTACTCCCTCCCCCCTTCAAGGACACCTGGCGCAGACTATTACGGGATGTTACAGGCTTACAACTGACACGCACGCACTCACGCACTCACAGAACAGCTACAGATAGACACTCTCCCTTCCCCATATCCAACGCCTTTGTGTGCTTATTCCCTTCAGTGTGGGCAGGCGGAATCGGGACCAGCGCTCTTTAGCTGCAGGGACTGGAGCTGTTTGCCTACATTGGACATTTCCTATTCCCTGTACCCTCATCGTTGCAATGTTTATGTCTTCTGATTACATGTTTTTCTGTGCTTGTTGCTGAGGTATTTTTTGTACCCCTGATCGCACACTGCCCTTTTCGAAGGACAGTCTGGGAGGGGATTTTTTACCCTCGTTATCCTAATGTATCTTATTCCTTATTTTCTATGATGCCGTCGCGACTCTGTGGTCGCAAAAATAATTTCGCTGCATATTGTACTCTGTATGATTGTGCATGTGACAAATAAACTTGAACTTGAACAGCAATGCAGCTAGAATCCATTTAAACCGCAGACATACCTCATTCTGCCGCTCTGCGTGTCGTCGTGTGTCGGCTGCTCCACTTTACAGCTCAATGCGATGAACATACGTTGTGCCAGTAAAAACCGTTCCAAGTTGCATCCATAATCCAAATATCCGAAGCAAATTTCTGTTTACTATTATGTAGCGACAACCTATAGCCGCTGAGAGGCTAGATAGAAGGAATTCCTCTGTGATGCGTTCCCGTTTATTTGTATTCACCTTTTTATTAACAACACAGTGTAACATATACAAGAACAATACGGCTTACGACGGTCAACAGAAAGTGAGCGCTCCCACTACTCACCCCCTCTCTCACCTTTAGACAACAAACATCATTAAGATAAATATCCACCTGCGCCACCCATGTGACCGAACATCCCAGAAATACAAATCACAATTTAAAATAAAAGACAAACATTTTCAGCACTTACACTGCGTTCCGTAGAAGTTCGATTCCTACCTTGGGTCTGTGTGTGTGGAGTTTGCATGTTCTCCCCGTGCTTGGTGGGTTTCCTCCAGGTACTCTGGTTTCCTTCCACAGTCCGAAGACCGGCAGATTAGGATAACTGGCATTCCCCAATTTCCTGTAGTGTGTGTGTGTGTGTGTGTGTGTGTGTGTCCTGTGATGAAGTGTGAAACACTGGACAGAAGCACCAGAAGTAGAAAAATAAAAATCATTCCATATGACTCACATACGTGTAAAATTCTAACAGCTTTGGAGTTTTTTAAAAACATATTACTTTCTAAATATTCTATAAGAGGCAACAATTACTAAGTACCTTTATATGGTATACACTGAACTAGTGTTGTTGTTTTCTCCATTTTCCATTTATTTTTCAGTCTGAAAAGTGTTCGATTCTGACCACAATGTTATTTTACAAAGGAAAACATATTTTACACAGACCTTGTTTTGTTAGGAGACATATACAGGTATTTATTATCTATGGAAGGAGTCTCCAGTGTCATCCGTCTGTAACAAAGTTTCCAGCGTCTTTAGTCCTAAGAACAGGTGAGGTTAGAAGGTAAGAGATGGCATTAATAACTACAGTACTATAAGATAAGTAAGAACTGGAACTAAAATGTCTTACTATGATATTCCACAACATTAAATGTAACTTTAAACAGATTAAAAGTGTGATGTGTAATTTATTAATAAACATTGAAAGAAAATAGTTTGCAGATCCTGTTGTATCAGCAGCTGTTTAGTTCGAAGTAATTTCCTGAATCTCTTTTCTCTTTTTGTCTCATGCAGGGTCATGCTCAGGTCACAGAGTCTCTCCAGTCTGTTCCAGAATGCGGGCCGCGTCCTCTTTGTCCTCCTTTGTTACTCTTTCCCTTTGAAGTCGCTGCTGAGATTTTGTTACCCTGCTCGCACTTCCTGTTCCGCTGAGCTGTTTGTTGAGAGACCCCGAGAACTTCTCCCAAAGATGGCCCATGAGCGAATGAAGGTGACAGACTAGCCATTGTGGCGCGCGCCTCAATCTTTTGCCGCTCCTCACTCTGGTGGTAGGAAAAAGGAATAAACTTTTGTACTCAAGTACAAGTACTGTTACTTCAGTGAAATTTTACTGAAGTACAAGTAAAGTTACTGTTATGAAAATCTACTTAGGTAAAAGTAAAAAGTAGCTCATAAAACATTTACTCAGAGTAAAAGTTACCGAGTTACTCTCTTTAACAGCAGGTGGGATGGGGGATTCTAGTGTAGTTCAAAAAAGACAAGAGGATATAAATATTAAACTAGTTGTTTTTCAGCACAAAACCTTTATCGGCCTCTTTCAGCGTCACAAAATTATAATACAAGACATGAAGTAAAAGTAAAAAAAGGAGGGGCGTTCTTGCATGGCAATGGAGTAGAACGTGTTTGGCTCGTGCTCTTGCTGAACTCTTTTTTTTTTTTTATATAAATAAGCGCTTTATTTTACGAAAACACTACATAAAATTTGATAAGATTTTCACTTTGAAATAAGGGGAAAATTAACATGTGGCGGAAAAACTACACAAATATTAATACGACGCATCATCCAACACTAGGCCCAACGTCGCCTCGTCTTCATGCTCCACTGTCACCCGGTCACGAGCAACACCACCCCCTCCGGGCAGTCCGGAGAAAATGGATGCTAAGGCCTTAAAATCCAAGATTCTTCCCTTATTAACAGAAGACATCTCGGCAGTGATTAAGGCTGAACTAAAAAATGCGCTTGCTGATGATTTCAGCACCCTTAAAAACGAGCTACAATCCGTTAAAAGGGAAATTATAAATAATGCGGCGGCGTTTCACTCGGAAATAGAGCAGATGAAGATTTATCAGGGGGGTATTTTTTCTATCAGACTTATTCTGTTAGATGTCCATGTTAATTTTTACTCACTTTCAAGTTGCTTTTATGGATTTCATATATATAAAAACTTCCCCTTAAGATGACAGCTATCCAAACTTCCAAAGGACTGGATGGCTGTTCAGTTAATTTCGTGAGTTGGAATGTTAAGTCACTTAACCATCCAGTGAAACGTAAAAAGATATTTACACATTTAAAACAACCTGATGCGGACATCGCATTTCTTCAGGAGATTCATTTACATACAATGGATCATTTCGGGCTCAGAGTGTCATGGGGCGGAGCAGAACAAGGTGAATCCAGGCGCAGATGAGTGACAGCAACGTTAAACAAGAGCGCGGGCGGAATGCGGAAGCGGAGGTCAATACTGGGAGATCAGTCAGCGCAGCGTCTAAGCCAAATCGTGAAACGATTGCCAGAGTCAGAAGAGGAAGCGTTAAACCAGTAACTGGGAAATCAAGCAGGGAGATCAAAGAATGAGGCAAACAAAACCGAGACGAGAAACCGAAAGCAAATACGAGAAACAAAGTGGGCTTGGGAACGTGAAAGCAGGAAAAATAAACGCGAGAGAATCGAGGCAAAAATACACAAGATAATCCAGCGATTTAAGCAGCACACAGCGCGTGCTTAAATGCTGGAGTAATCAGACGGGGATTAGAGACTGGTTTGCAGACGGGGCGGAAACAGGGGCGTAGGAAAGGATACAGACAGACTAGGCTAAACATAAGCACATGGAGAAAGTGACAGCATGGGAAAAAAGAGCATGAGGCAGACGGGGCATAAATCATGACAGTACCCACAATCCCCCCCCCCCCCCCTAAGGTTTAATGGGCATGAGGCGAGACGGCGCAGCTGGGACACGTGGAATGTAGGATTAATTCTCCGCATAGTTGAGGGGAGCAAGAGTTTAACAGCCCAGGGGTTGACTATTTTGGTGATGGTGAATGGGCCGAGGTAACGAGGGGAAAGCTTGCAGCAGGTGGTCTTTGAGGGGATATCTCTGGCGGTGAGCATGACTCTTTGCCCCATACTGTACTTGGGAGCCTGAGAGCGGCCTGCGGTCGGCCTGTGTCTTGTATCTTCTGCCGACCCGTAACAGCATTCTCCTCGCTTGCAGCCAGGTCTTTCTGCAGCGCCTGACAAAAGCTTGGGCAGATGGGACACTGACCTCCTCCTTCTGAGACGGGAATAAGGGCGGTTGATAGCCGAGGCAGCACTGGAAGGGAGACAAACCAGTAGATGACGATACTTGGGAGTTGTGGGCGTATTCCACCCAAGGCAGAAACTTGCTCCAGCAGACGACATCTCGGTAGGCCATGCATCTTAAGGCTACTTTGAGGGACTGGTTCTTTCTTTCGATCTGCCTGTTGGACTCGGGGTGAAAGCCTGAGAACAGACTGGGGGTGGCCCCAATGAGTCTGCAAAATGCCTTCCAAAATTGTGATGTGAATTGGGGCCCCACGGTCGGAGACAATGTCATTGGAAAGACCGTGCAGCCTGAAAACGTGCGTTATCATGAGATCAGCGGTTTCCTTGGCGGATGGGAGCTTGGGTAGCGGAATGAAATGGGCAGCCTTAGAGAACTGATCCACCACGGTCATGATCCATGAGTGGCTGTCGGAGGAGGGTAACCCTGTGACAAAGTCCAGGACAATGTTAGACCATGGACGGGATGGAATTGGTAATGGTCTAAGGAGGCCTGCCGGCGCGGTGTTGGTGTGCTTGCATCTAGCACAGGTGTCACATGCTGCCACGAAGCTGGAAGTGTCTTCCTTGACCGTGGGCCACCAGAAACGTTGTTGGACTTGAGACAGAGTTCGAGTTAAGCCGGGATGACAGGAGAGCTTGGAGCTGTGTGCACATTCCAGAACTTGAGAACGTAGAGGGAGTGGAACAAGCTCAGCTGCTGTGAGCAAACATAACGGGGGAATGATGGTTTCGTTGGCAGTGGAGTCATGGGTAGGTGAAAACTGCCTGGAAAGTGCATCTGACTTGGAATTCTTGGACCCAGGATGATAGGAGAGGACAAAGTTGAATCTGGCAAAGAACAGTGACCACCGAGCCTGGCAAGAGTTTAGCCTCTTGGCGTTCTGCAGGTATTCAAGGTTCTTGTGGTCGGCCCAGACCAAAAATGGGGTCTTTGTCCCCTTTAAACAAGGGGGGTCTCCATTCTTCTAGGCAGTTCTCGATTGCCGATGCCATAATTCGCCTTAGCAGGAGTTAAGCGGTGAGAGAAGAAAGAGCAGGGGTGTAGCTTGTTGTCGTGTGCAGCTCTCTGGGAAAGGACACCTCCTACTCCCGTGCTGGAGGCGTCGACTTTCACAACAAACTGGTGACGGTCTGGAATAGTCAGGATTGGGGCAGACGTGAACCGTTTCTTGGGTTCCAAGAAGGCTTTTTCAGAGGTTATGTCCCAGCGGAAACGCGTCTTGGGAGAAGTCAGGGCTGTTAAGGGGGCAGCAATGGAACTGTAGCCTCGGATGAAGCAACGGTAAAAGTTGGCGAAACCCAAGACTCTCTGAAGTTCCTGTCTTGTGGTAGGCGTGGGCCAGTTCGTGACTGCATGGAGCTTGGCAGGCTCCATTTCAATGCCTGCGGGGCCAATGACAAACCCCAGGAAAGTGGTGGTTGTTGTGTGAAATTCACACTTCTCCGCTTTGACGAAGAGATTGTTCTCTAACAGTCTTTGTAGCACCTGTCGAACATGATGTTGGTGATGGAATCAGTCTGTCATCTTTAAGGTCAATTCCCTTTAAAATTAGCCCTAAAAAAGTTTTTGTATATTTTTCAGTGCCTTACATTATTGTTAACAAAATCTTTCTTCTCCAAATTAAATAATCAGATTTCAACCTTTATTTGGAACAAAAAAAAACTAGATTTAAAAGAAGTATACTGCAGAGACCTCGAGCAAAAGGAGGGATGGCACTTGCAAATTTTATGTATTATTACTGGGCAGCCAATATAAGAGCACTGATGTTCTGTCATGTTAAATAATGACGTTAATCCCCCTGTTTGAATTTGAATTGAATTCTAATAATTTCCCATCATGCTTTCCACTTTCTTTATTGGATTTAATATTTGAATGTAAATCAGTCCAAAAACAAACTATACCCAGGATTTATGAAATACTCAATATGTATGATTCAACACCCTTAGACTTACTCTAAGGGAAATAAATGAGAGACAGATTTAGATGAACCAATTTTAGAGGAAATCTGTCACAAAATAATACAGGGAATTTTCTCATCATCCAATTGCCTTATACATGCTGTAATACAATTTAAGATTGTGCATCGTCTACATTGGTCAAAAGTCAGACTTTCTAAGATTAAACCTGATATAGACACCACATGTGACAGATGCAGGCAGGCTGGAGAAAATTAGATATATAGTTAGAAGGTCTACTGGCACATTTTATAGTATTTGGCAGCCTTTCTTAACTTTTGCTGAGGTTATGAACGCAGATAATATTGTACCATAAAGGAAGGGTGTGTGAAGACTATTTTATATTATATAATTTTATTTTAATTTTTTATGGACATCTGATTGTTATGGCATCCTTGTGTTTGTCTGGTGTTGCGGGGGATGGGGGTGGGGGTTGGTTTTGTGTTCTCTTTTGTTGTGTTAAGTTGTGTTTTGAAAATAAATTAAAAAAAACTTTGATTAAAAAGTAAAGAAAAGGGAAAAAGAATAGAGCGTTTCTGGGGGGAACAGCACAGCTGAGGTCCTACTCCGTTCTCTCCTTCTCACACACATTGGGGAAGGGGCAGCAACTCTTGCCCTGTCATCCGGAGATCACGAGCTCGATTCCTGAGTGATGCTCCGGAGAATCTAGAGAGAGCTAATTGGCCAAGCTCCCTCAGAGGGGAGGTACTTAGTGGTCCTACATTAATCTCTACAGCCAATCAGGGGCGTCTGTGAGCTCACGCAGGCAGAAGGAGTGGATAGCGCTGTCCCCCGAGTGTGCTGTCTGAGTTCGAAAAGGCCTAGCGTCACCTGGTTCTTCAGCCCTCCCGACTGAGTGGTAGTGGTAGCCCTAATGTGGGAGCCCCCTAGTGACTGGGTGGAACTGGACACAACTAAATTAGGGAGAAAATCAGTGGGAAAAAAACTAATGACTTGGAGTAGAAGAGTCATTGAGGAAGAATTGCTTAATTCTGTTTCCTGTATATAACCTACAGGGGTTTTGCGGTAAATTGCGCATGCACGCCTAGTAGAAAATGAACGAATCATTCTCCAAGATACTCATTCTTCAGGGTCTCGTTAAAGATTTGTTTAAAAAGAACGAATCGTTCATGACGGACCCATCACTAACATACATACATACATAATGTGGTATAACAACATCGTAGTGGCCGTTACAGCGGCCAGGGGTTTGATCTTAAGAATTTGATGGCATTTCGCTTTCAGATGCATCTGCATCTGTTTTTTCTGTCTCCATTATTCTTGTGAATTTAGCGGGTTTGTTCTTCCCGGCCATCAATCAATCAATTACAGATTTTAAAAACTACTTTAAAAAGTAGAAGTACACAAAAAAACTACTCAATTACAGTAATGCGGGTAGATATAATTCTTTACTTTACACCTCTGGTGTGCAGATGTGCGAAGGGCCGGGGCCACAGGAATGGGCATGGCTGGGATTGATCGTTGTTCATTAATCTCTGGAGGCATAAGGAGCAGAGTCGCGTGGCGGACGCTAAACTGCAAGGAGTGGCAAGTGAGGGGGGATGTCAGGTGCCCCAGGGACTTCAAAGGCGCGAATGGAATACACCCTGTTGATCACTGCATTAAACACAGCCGCGAGAGGACTGCACGAGCTCCCGCGGCACTTTCACTCTCACACAGAGAGTGTTAAAGAATAAGCAATATAAAAATATACATGTTGTATATGAAATACATATATACATATATGTATTATTCATATTTTGTTTCTCCCTATACAACATGCTTTTTATATTGCTTATTTTTATAATAGTAATAAAAGTAATTTGTAAACCAGTAAAAGTATAATTTGTGTTCTAATATAATATTTGAAAGAGATAATGTAGAGGGGGCAACTTGTGGCAGGGGGGCATTTTAGAGCTTTTTTTTTAGAGATTCATTCCGGTGCAGCATTCTGGGAGAGACACCAGAGACTGGTGGAAGTAAAAATCCCAGGAGCTCAGCAATTTCTGAAATCCTCAAAACAGACCATCTGGCATCAACAATCCAGTAAGTGTTAGAGTCACAGCCCTCAGACATTTCTCCATTCTGATGCTGGATGTGAACATGAACATGTGTAGTAGAACTGGATTATAAAATCCTTTTTAGAATAAAAAAATAAGTCTAACTGAAGTGTCACCACAGTACACTTCATAACACAGTACAATTAACTGATAATGAAATTTATTGCTATTTCTATAGTTTTCATCACAGCTCTATTAAAAGTTACTGAATTAAACCTGAAAAAATTTTGTTGTTCTTGTTTTGTTCTGATTGTTTGTTTGTTCTTATTGCTTGTTTGTTCATAATGTATACGCATACAACTGTGTATTTTTGAACAAAGGTGCAAAACCCTTCTTTAATGCTTTATTTCATGAAAATAGCAAGAATACAGAATAGGACAGACACCACTTCAGGAATTTAATAAACAAACCGAACATTTTAATGATTAAACAAGTCAATGAGTGTGATTGTTAGAGTGATATGTAGATTAAAACAATAAGATCAAAGGCATCTTTTCTAAACCTGGTACATTAATCAGCTCCTGTATCTAAGCACCAGCAACACAGGCAGCATTTCCAGGTCATGCCAAGTGTCTTCTGCCACTACCAACATGGGCATGCAAAGCGCACCTTGTAGTCCAGGCACATTTGGCGATTTGGCTGGTCACCATTATTGCAGGCGAAACCATTTACTGTGTCAAAGCTGAGAGACAGAGAGAGAGAGAGAGAGAGAGAGAGAATGTAAAACATTCTTCATTAGCATTCTTACATGTTAAAATTGATTTGTATCAGAACCTAATCCACACCACCAGAGTCATATAGTTAGGTATTCGGGGAAACCAGGGTGACTACGGTAATCCTGACATGGACAGAATGTCTGATTGACTAAATATCAGAACAGCGCCAAACTCCTGCACGTCACTGACCGCCAAACCGGCTTCAAGCTAAATGCTGTTGTGCAAACACAAGGTAGAAAACTTCAGATTTAATCGTGACTTGATTGAACTACACCTTAGGAAACCTAAAGGACAAGTTGCTGTCTCACTTTAGTGCACATAAACAATTTTGTCAGAAATGTAAGAGCTTTACTGATTCAAAATGAAAATCTGTCCTAGCATTCAGTGTACGGAGACACTGGGGGTCTGACTGGTCTGTTTATTCACCAAGTATTTTAGTAGCTAAACAAACAGGTAAATAGGTTATATAGTATAGTATATAGTCCTGCTATTTAGCTATATTGGTGGTTAATAAATTATAAATATGCTCAGTGCTCCATAAATGGTTAAACATTTACTTTTATTTCATGACTTCATGGTAAGTATTATGAAGGACGTGTTGTATTGCTGGATGTTCCTGGTTCTCCTCATTGATGGACGCCTGGATCACCACCGCATTGTTAATACAGTACACTGTTTAGTCACACTGTTCTATCTCTCTCTCTCTCTCTCAGAGTGGCACACACACACACACACACACACACACACACACACACACACACAGTAACGACAGACTTACATTCTAAACACTTGTCCAGTAGTTGTAGCATTACGACCATTGAGTGCCTGAACCTGCATGGATGTAGGGCAACTGCAGATCTTTCCCGGGTTCTCCGCTCTCAGCTCATTAAGAGTTTCATAATCTCCATTCCCACTGGGGTCGTCACGGTCGAACCACTGAGTGTAACACACTAAAATACAGGAAGACAGTCATTGTGCAAAGACAAGAGCTGTAAGTTTAAAGTATAAAAGCTATTTTATCCCACATCACTGCTGAATTCTGGATTGTGATTGGTCAGAATGTGATATTAAAGGAATAAAACACTTTGTGATATGCCATTATGAGAAAAACTCAGTACCTCTATTTCATCACATTTTCCTGTTATAGACTAATAACCTGATTAAAGTGATTTATTCCTTGCGGATGATGAATGTTTAGAGTTGAAAGTGTTGGGAAAAGTTCAGACTTACCCTGGCAACAAGAAGCACTTGCAACTTTCGTGATGCCAGCTCCTGTACAGCAGCAAATAAAAGCATTGGATTTATAACATTAATACATGAACTAGTCGATTATATCATGGAAACTTTCTATCAGTGATGAAGAAAAATTTTGTTTTTTAGAACTTACCAGCAATCAAAAGGACACAAAAGATCTAGTGGGGAAAAAAGCTAGAGTTCAAATTTAAAGCGTTATAATGAGCAGCTACTGTACACACTCTTTAAGGTTCTTTGATTAACCCTAATAAAGAGAGATCAGAAAGTGGTTTTGATAGGCAACAACATGATATATAATGTATAAAAGTATAAATGTGTGTTTTTTGAGTTTGTCCTAAATGGCCAGCCCATAGGTGAATCTCCCTGCATTACATGAGGAAGAAACCTCCAGAGGACTCAGAAGGGAGCCCGTGCTCGAGGGTGATGAGGATTAACAGCACTGTGTCTCAAGCACACTCCAGTCTCTGTCTGATCACTGGAGCCAAAACAGGACCTTTTGAATACCAGATGTTCAGTCAACGTTCCTCACTACCTCTTCATTTTCCAGAAGATACTTATAATAACCCATGGGAACATGTTTTTCCTAATACAGGAAGTTAAAGATTCAGTTGTTATTATTGAGAATTTATATAGAATTGAGCTGCAAAGTGACTAAAACAGCTGGCAAGCCCTAAAACAGATAAAGACCCCTCAGAAGTACATGTATATAGTTATCTTCACTCATTGGACTCTTCCAGCTACAGCCTTAAAATCAGCCTTCATTTGTTAACCTGAAGGATATAGTTAGCTTTAAACAGAGACAAACAATAGCAGGAAATACATATTCCTAGATAGTTGAGACATCAGGCAATGATTCATGTATCATCTGAAAATGTTATTAATTAATGATTTAATTTAGAACCAGAATCTGAATTGACTTAATAATGACACAGTTGCAGACTCATTATAGGGTCATTAACATACAACAAGAGTTGATCAGCATATAAAGATGTTCCTCATCTTATAATACAGTCAAACAAGGAGGTAGATTTAAGAGCACTAGGAAGACGCTCCAAACCAACTGCAAAGAGTAAAGTGGACATTGCACGACCCTGGCGAGGGCTACAGGTTAATAAATAACAAATATAACACAATAAACCTATCATCAGTGTCTCACTAAAACTATAATAAAAAATGAAACTCACCAACTCCTTCATGCTGCCTGTAGATTTCACTCCAAAGCTGATGAGACAATAAAACACACAGAAATAGGAGAGAACGTTCTGTAGTAATCGTTATTTCAAAGGCTACATGTTCTTACCAGTGCTTCAAATTTTCCTCAGTGTAGTCGTCTGAACAGCGGCGAGCTCCGTGACGCTTTAAAGCCGAAACAAGCACAGCTTATATACTCTAAACTGCTCAAAATATTTTTTAATTATGCATATTATTAAGGAAACACAAAAAGCCTTTTATTGAATCTTTGGACATGTATATAAGGGTGTGACAGTCAATTATTATAATTATACATAAACAGAAATTGAATCTGTTTTACCTACACACCCTGACAAACTTTTCTCTATTAAATACTCATCTAGTTTCATGGTTGAGGTTTCAAACGTATGTGATCAACACTGTACACTGATATGTGTGTTGTGGGCTTCAGGTAATCTATAGCTACATGCAATTTCCCTTTGAGATGAATAAAGTAATCTCTCTATAAAACCTGTGCTAGATGCAAACATACGGTTTATTATAAATTACACCTTAACACAAAAAGATGGTTCTGTTATTCCTGATCTCCGGTTATTGCATGGAGGAAGTTCTTTTCAGGTCACCAACACTTCCAGTAAGCTTCTCACACACCCTAATGGTCAATAATTCCACAAGTTCACATTTCAAGTTTGTTTGGCATGTGAACAAAACATCAGTAACTGTTGTACTGTACATTTAAACGATGGTGTGAGGCTTAGCTACTCTAAAAAAAAAAAAAAAAACTATCTGATTGCAGACTTGAAATCTGAGGCTGAGAAATGCACTCTTTAACCATTTGATTCTAAAAGATGCAATTACAGATTCAAGTTCCACGGTTCTTAGACCCCCATTTTCATAATCCTTGACTAATTGAGATTCACGTAAATAATGAGTTTTGTTTTTTCATATGAATTCAAACATTATGGAGTTAAATTATTTTATTGTTTTTGATGGAGTATAAAGGGAATGACATGGATAAATAAGCTTATAAATAAACCTTTTAAAAATGTCTGTTTTAGACAATAAGATTCGACCAAATAAGGATAAATCATGTGTAAGCCAATAATTAAAAGATTTCTGAACAGTTTTTATTTCAGGAGTAATATTTAAACTCAATGTCATGTGGATTCTTTAAAATAACTTAATTTAATAATTAATTAAGTATTTTAAATTTACTAATTTAAAAAGACCCAGGTACTTTATTTCATTTTCATTGGAATTTCATCTATGTTGGTGTCATAAACTAAGCGGAGATGAAGCAGAAGACTTAGCAGTTAGCCCATGTAGCATGGACGGTAAACCCAAATGCGGAAATAGCGTTAGTCGGCATAATAACCACGCGTATTATTATTAGAACACTCTCCCTGAGCAAGGGCAAGAGTTTACACAAATAAACCCGCGTTCTAACAGAACAGACTCGACAGGAAGAGAAACCCAAAATAGGTGAGTACTCACAAGTAGGAAGCGTGACGTCGGAACCAGCATGGGCGAACTCAATGACTGAGCGATGTGATGCGCCATTTTGTCTCCTTTTATGCTTCCTGTGTCGCGATTGTACTACTTTCGGGTCCTAGTGCCGGTCGCGGAGCGAGTGCGCATGACAGTACCCCCCTGGCCAGGACCGGCTCCTGACGGGAATGAACCGGACCGAAATCCAAGACCGCTCCTTGGGGCCGTAGCCCTCCAAAACAACCAAGTACTGGGTATATTGAGGATCTGGCACACGGTATAGGCGGGACCACCGTCAGTGATCCAGGGAGGAGGAGCTGGGGGCGGGTGGGTAGAATCATAGGAGAGGTGGTGAAGCGTTTCAGTTGACATATGTGAAATACCGGGTGGATCCGGAGCGCCGCAGACAGCTGGAGCCGGTAGATTACTGAATTTATCCGGAGGGTGATGCGGTAAGGGCCGATGAACCTTGTGATAGTTTCCGTGACTTGGTGTGAGGGTGAAGATTTCTTGTGGAGAGCCATACCTTGTCACCTACATGGTACAATCGTCCAGGAGGGTGTTGACAGCAATATTGGGTGGTGTAGCAGGCGTTGGCTTGTTGAATGCCCTGATTTGCTTGATATCACAACCGCCAACACCTGCGGACCAACTGTTGGGCTGACGGTACATCAACCTCCGGTTCTTGATGGTTGAACAACGAAGGTTGAAAACTGTAGCATACCTCAAATGGGCTTAGCTTCATGGCAGATGAGACGTGGAGGTTATGTGAAAGTTCTCCCCAGGAGGGCTGACGATCAGTTATAAAACATCTCAGAGAGCACTCCAGTTGTTGGTTGACCCGCTCTGTCTGACCGTTAGTCTGGGGGTGATATCCAGATGAGAGACTGCAGGTGGAGTCGATCAGATGGGAGAAGGCCTTCCAGAGCCTGGCAGTGAACTGGGGCCCTCTGTCTGAGACGATGTCCTTTGGGAACCCTTGCAGACAGACTTTGTGCTCTAATATCAGCTCGGCTGTATTTTTTGCTGATGGAAGTCCGGCGAGGGCCACCAGGTGCACAGCCCTAGAGAACCGATCGATGATGGTCATGATGGTGTCTTTTCCCTCGAAGACCGGCAGGCCCGTGATAAAGTCGACGGTAATGTGCGTCCAGGGCCGACGAGGAACCGGGAGAGGTTGAAGTTTTCCTGATGTTGGTTAATTTGTCTCTTTCGCCCTGGTGCACACTGGGCATGCCTGGACGAACTCATTGACGTTCTTCTCGATGGATGGCCATCAGAAGTCGCATTGGAAAAACTGGAGGGTGCGTCGCGTGCCCGGATGTCCCGAAATGGGAGAGGAGTGACCCCACTGGAGAACTTACGATCTCATGGTAGTATTAGCACAAATATGCACATTCTTGCAGGAAAACAACATCCTTGAAGAATTTCAGTCAGGTTTCAGGCCCCATCATAGTACAAAAACTGCATTAGCTTCAGACCAAGGCTGCATCTCAATACTAGTCTTGCTTGATCTTGGTGCTGCATTCGACACTATAGATCATAATATTCTCATAGATCGCTTACAAAATCACATAGGTATTCAGGGACAGGCATTAAAATGGTTTAGATCATACCTGTCTGATCGATACCATTTTGTAGATCTAAATGGAGAACTGTCTGGTGTAATGCCAATGAAATATGGGGTCGCACTAGGGTCAGTTTTAGGACCTCTCCTCTTCTCAATATACATGCTTCCCTTGGGTAACATCATTAGAAGACATGGGATTAGTTTCCATTGTTATGCTGATGATACCCAATTATATATCTCAACAAAACCAGACGAAATACCTAAGTTGTCTAGATTAACCGAGTGTGTCCAGGACATAAAAAATTGGATGACCAATAACTTTCTTTTACTAAACTCAGACAAGACAGAGATATTACTCATCTGCCCAAAAACCAGCACACAACAGCTTTCACAATTCAGCCTGCGTTTAGAAGGATGTACTGTTACTACCAGCTCAACAGTAAAAGACCTGGGCGTGATATTAGACAGTAACTTGTCCTTTAAAAAATCATATTTTCAATATCACAAAAACAGCCTTTTTCCATCTTAGAAATATTGCCAAACTTAGGAGCATCTTATCCGTATCTGATGCAAAAAAGCTAGTTCATGCATTCATTATTGTAATGCATTACAAGGTGGTTGTCCTGCATCCTCAATAAACAAGCTTCAGTTAGTCCAAAATGCAGCCGCCAGGGTTCTCACTAGATCCAGAAAATATGATCATATAACCCCAATATTATCATCCCTGCACTGGCTACCTGTTCAGTTTAGAATTAATTACAAAATAGTATTACTTACGTACAAGGCTTTAAATGGTTTAGCTCCCACATACCTAACCAGTCTGCTGATACGCTATAATCCACCATCTCCTTAAGATCACAAAACTCTGGACTTCTTGTAATTCCCAGAATTTCAAAATCTACAAAGGGGGGTAGGGCTTTTTTATATTTAGCTTCAAAGCTTTGGAATAGCCTTCCAGACAGACACAGTTTCCCAGTTTAAAAGTAGACTCAAGACGCATCTCTTTAATCTGGCATACGCGTAACTCATCCCATAACTTCCTACTTCAATACATCTATCCTGAATGGCAACTACGCTAATTCTCTCCATCTGTTCTGTACTTTTCTACCCATCCCGAGGCATCTGGAGATTGTACCAGCTTCAGTAGACAAAGGCCAACCCTGTGAGGATCCTGAGGCATCCAGAGAAGGACCAGCTCCAGCTGGATTCTGCTTTATGATGGTTGGAGTTACACATCCCGCTCCTGTGCTCCCAGTGATCCAGACCCCATCTGCCCTCTGCACCTACTGACTCCCTTTGCTGAACTGGACTTCATGTTAATTTAAAGAATTTCTGTTATATTGTACTTGCAATATATTGTCAGCTGCATAACACACATGACGTTATATTATCTCTATCTGTTAATAGAAAATGAGGATGGGTGATAACCCTTGGCTTGCTCATCAGAGACATTTCTCTGACATTTCATTCATTCATCTCATTTTTATCTAAACGCATTTTTTTCACACATACACAATTTATTATTATTATTATTTATAATTTTTTATTATTACTTTTTATTATTATTTTTTAATGGACTTCTTTCATTTTTGTGAAGCTGCTTTGAGACAATGACCATTGTTAAAAGCGCTATATAAATAAAATTGAATTGAATTGAATTGAATTGAATGGTGCTGGGCACGTAGCGTCGTCCAGGCGGCACACCTGCCGGTTTCGGCCTCTGTGGTCTGCGCCTGGCAGACCCTTGTTTCCAGGTCTAACTGCAGTGGTGCGATGATCTTTGAAAGCGTAAGGACAGGCGTGGGGTCCGCCCGGGGCATCTACCTCATGTTGAGAGAGGGCGTCAGCTTTGGTGTTTTTGGACTCCGGGCGGGAAAGGTGGAAATTATAATGTTCAAAAAACAACGCCCACTGCGCCTGCCTCGGGAGACTTTGACTATCTTTACACAACGACTCAAGACGCATCTGTTTCTCCAGTACTTGGACTAACCCCTCCCCCGAAAAAAAACAACAACAACAAAAAACTCTTCCCAGTTGTGTTGGACTAATGGCAATTAGTTATTAACCTAGTTAACCCAGTGTAAGTATGTATCCAATGATGTAAACATTAAAGCACTTTTTGTAAGTCGCTCTGGATAAGAACGTCTGCCAAATGCCTAAATGTAAATGTTTAGTTGTCTTAGGTTCCGGATGGTGATGAGGTTTTGATGGTCCAGATAATGAATGGCTCCCTGGCGCCCTGGAGCCAGTGACGCCATTCCTCCAAAGCCCACTTTATGGCCAGCAACTCACGGTCCCCTACTCCGTATCGCTGCTGAGTATTGTCGAATTTTTGGAAAAAACTACATGGATGTAGTTTTTGATCTGGACCACGCTGGGAGAGAACAGCCCCAGTGCCCACATCTGAAGCATCCACCTCCACAACGAATGTTTTGCTAGCGTCAGGATGGAGGAAGCGATTGTGAAACAGTGGCAGAGTTTCTTGAATGCGGAGATAGCGGTGGAGTTGAGGTTAAAAGGGAAAGATGATGGACAAGTCAGTGCGGTTAAGGGCACGGCAACTGTACTGTTGTCCCGGATAAAGCGACGATAGAAATTTGCAAACCCGTGAAACCGTTGAAGTTGCTTAAGGGTCTTTGCACAGTCCAAATGGAATTACTAGGGTCTCATAGTGTCCGGTAGGGGTAATAAAGGCCGTCTTCCACTCATCGCTCTCTCTGATGCGCACCAAGTTGTAGGCGCTCCGAAGGTCCAACTCCCGTTCTGCAGCGGTCACGGCGGGACGTGGAGATCCGATGGGTCCGGTGACTGTGGGGGTGAAGGTAGATCGTGCGTCAGGAACCGGGGCGTGGGAGAAGTAAGTGGAGAAGCTGGGCGTGGTGTAGGATAGCGATGGTGTGGTGAGCGGCAGGGTCCGAGGGGCTGGCTTCGGGCGAGAAAGCAGGCGTTGGTCTATCCGGAAGGGCCAATTGGATGAAACCTTCCAGCCGAAAAGAGACGAAATTGCCCGCGACAGCGACGTCTTGGACGCTGCTGCGAAGACCTGTGATCTCACCGTTCAGCTGCTTGATCAACTCGGTGTGCCTGTTCACCACATCGCAGAGATGAGCGGAATCCGCTGGATTCACTGCAGATATAGGCTCAGTCATTCTGTCATGAAATAACCGGAGATGAAGCAGAAGACTTAGCAGTTAATTCGTGTAGCATGGACGGTAAACACAAACGCGGAAATAGCGTGAGTCGGCAGGATAGCCATGCGTATTATTTTTAACTTCCTCCGAGCGAGAGCAAGAGTTGACACAAATAAACTCGCGTTCTAACAACACAAACCCAAAATAGGTGAGTACTCACGAGTAGTAAGCGCAGCGTCGGAACCAGCAGGGGCGAACTCAATGACTGAGTGATGTGATGAGCCCAGGCCTTTATGTGATGAGCCGTGATCTTTTTTATAGTCTAAAGCAAATTGTGAAATCGTTGCAAATCTGGACATTTTTCTGGGAACATTGGCTTTCGTTTTCTGGCCCAGCCAGAAATCATGTTTTGTAAAGGTTGACTGGTGGACAACTTATAAATCTTAATTGCTTCTCCTCTAGTGTTTTCTCCTGATTGTTCAGGGATGCTGTTCAGCTGAAATGTCCATTTCCACTTGTATCTTTCCTGATCTAGACACAAATCCCGCAGCGCTGTGTTAACTTTCTGTAACATGTCCACTTGCTCCTGTAAGATAACGATGTCTTCCCTTATTTCTTAATGACAACCACTTTAGTGTTTTCCTTAAGTTGCCACTTGAAAGCCTGGATATGCTCGCTTTGGGAATCTGCCTCTGGATGGCGTTAAGAACAACACTGTTAGAAATTTTATTTTTACCTTCCTCGGGTTCGGGCGTTTAAACGGATCAAGTTTTTACCAATTTCCTCATCCTCGTTCATCCACTCAATGTCTTCCTCACAGCTTTGTTTAACCGTGGCTAATAAATTATCTGTGGTTGTTGCTAGTTCCAGCCATAATCAACTTGTTTAATTAGAGAAAATTTATTTAACTAATTGTTCTCAGTTTATACATTTAAATGGGGACGACTTTAAAGTAAAGTTTGGTGTTCCACACGGTTCTGTTTTAGGCCTACATGCTTCGACTGCATAACAATTCATAAGCATAGTATAAGTTTTCACTGTTATGCTGATGACACAATAAAAGCCAGATGAGTGTCACCAGCTTAATAAAGTTGAGCAATGTGTGAAGGACATTAGATATAGGAGGCTAATTAACTCTTTCTGCTTAATTTTAACAAGAGAGAAGTTCTGCTAATAGGACTATATGGAGCCAGAAGTAGTTTCTAATGACACAGTAACTCTGGATGGCCTTTCTGTTTCAGTAAAAGATCTTGATGTGATTATAGATTCCAATCTTTCATTTGAAGCTCATTTATATAATTATACTAGGATAGCATTCTTTCACCTCAGAAATATTGCCAAGATAAGGAATATATTGTCATTAAAAGATGCAGAAAAACTAGTTCATGCTTTTATCACGTCTAGGTTGGATTATTGTAACGCCTTACTGTCTGGTTGTTCAACTAGGTGCATAAATAAGCTTCAGCTAGTCCAGAATGCAGCAGCGAGAGTCCTCACTAGAACCAGAAGATATGAGCACATCACCCCTATCTTATCTTCACTTCATTGGCTCCCTGTGAAATTTTGCATTGATTTTAAAAAACTACTTTTGACATATAAAGCATTAAATGGTCTCGCATTGCAGTATCTAAATGAACTGCTAGTGTCTTACAATCCGCCACGCCTACTTCGATCAAATGATGCAGGTTGCTTGTCAGTACCAAGTATTATGAAAACTAAAGCTGGGGGCAGAGCTTTTTTTTACAAAGCCCCAAAGTTATGGAATAGAAGTCTTCCAATTAGTGTTCGGGACTCAGACACAGTCTGAGGCTATTTAATCAAGCATTTTTATAAATAGATCAACGTAAAGGAGCAGATCTGGGGGACTCATGGTCGTAGAGTATTAGGTGAACTGGTATGTTTAGATGCTGTCTTCCTAACTCTCGTGGAACACTCAGGTTTGTTGACGGTGGAGTGACTGGTTGCTTTACATCCCAGGGAGCCCATAAACAAGGAGTCGAAAAATAACCATTAGTAGGACTAGAAACAGGCTCTTTACTAGTTACCTAATGAAGCTCAAATATTTAGTTAACTAGTAGAAGGCAAAATCGCCACTAGTAGCACTAGCTGATGTTGTGAGCTTTATGTACTCTACAACTATAAAACCTGTGCTAGATGCAAACATATGGTTTATTGTATACCATTTTTCTGTTTTTCTGTTTGTTGCAAGTTCTTCTCAGGTCACCAACCCTGCCAGGAATTTTCCTACGCACCCTAATGATTAAAAATTAAAAATTAAAAACCCTAACAACTAAAAAGTTTGTTTGTGGTGTGAGGCTCAGATACTCTATAGCTGCATCAGGGGGAAAAAACTGAGCAGATTGCAGACTTGAAATTATCTTCTTAGTGTGTCATCACACTGTTTTAATTTGATTCTTTAGAGAGACCACTCTCTGCTCACACACTTGACACTGGGAAAACACCAGCGTGATCTAGTCAGGGTACAGCTTGCTCAACTCGCAATTACAGTAAGTGCTTTGCAAATCGGTGCAAAGGTTTAACCCCATAAATGGTGCACCATAATCACCACCACTACATCTTGTTGTGCACATTTGAAATCAATAAGGGGAGTCAGTAGTCATCTTATGGCTAAAGTGGGCAGTAGCGGTGCGACAAATAATTGACATAGTTGATAGAATTTACCAAATTAGTTGCTAACGAATTTAATTGTTGATTAGCTGGTACCGTCATTACAGATGTATACTTACTGGAATGAAGGAAACAATAGCAGAATAACAAGACAAAAACCGTTGTGGGAGCATTTCACTCTTAATTCAGCCAAGTACAACCGCTAGCATCATGAAACAAAGACTTTGGGCTGGCGGGGTGTGAACACATGCCACTCAGTAAAGGGAGTGTCTGTGTGTTGCAGTGAGATGCGTCCTCACTAAGACTTTTTTAAGTGAATTACACACACACATTTTTATTTGTAAATCATTGCTGCTACTCAGGAATGTTAAATGTTTATTGTTTCTCCTCCCACTACCTCAACTCATACCTCATTAGTACAAAAGTACTGAAACGTGTTACGTTGTTGTTTGTCACTCTGTAGCTCTTTGTTTGCACATCTGCACGTGCACTTAGTTGTATGTTGTCTATTGTTGTCTCTTTTTTGTATAGAAGTAGTTTTAGGTTAACTTAAAAAATAAAAAATGTAAATCTGTCATATCTGAGCTAGTCAGCTAATTGGGTCTCTTAATTTGCTAGCTGGTTCCGATAGTGTTGTGGTGTTAATTTATGTTAGATTTATGTTCTGCCGGAGTCCCTGCTTACACTCTGCACTAAACATACATTCACCTTATACATGACGTGACTGTGACCATACCTAACTGTTATCTCTCCTACTCTAGTCTTGTCTTCTCTCTTTCTCTCTCTTCTCTCTCTCTCTCTCTCTCTCTCTGTCCTGAGCTGCCAGTGATCCAGACCCCCTCTGTCCTCTGGACCTGTCTGACTTGTCCTGGTGTCCCTCTTCTGGTTGGAGATCTCGTCACATGGACGCCCCGTGTGGTCTGTCTGGGATGCATGTGGTGACTGGGGACGGTTCCACTTTACCATGAAGACGGTCCTGTCCTCGGCTGATGCAGACAGCTGTTTTCTAAAGACTCGTGACTGCAGTCGCTCCATATTTCAGAACTGGACTCCACATTAACTTAAACACAAATGTTTCATACAAGTTTCTGACCACTTATAAAGCAGTTATTAGCAGATTACATACTAATGACATGTGAGGAGCGGATAGAAATTGTGTGTTGATGTCTGGTGAACAGTAACCGGGTCATTGCAGCATATTTCAATGCAAGACACCCTATGAGACCACATATCTCCCATGCTACAGTTAGCAAACTGCTAATAACTGCTTTATAAGTGGTCAGAAACTTGTAAATAACTAATGACAGAATAAAGTTACGTTAAAACCAAACACACCATTGTTTTTCTTGTGAAATTCCCAATCAGTTTGATGTGTCACATGACCCACTTTCTATTGAAAAAACAAAAGTTGGTGGAAACACCAATCAGCCTAATCTGCACGTCTTTGGACTGTGGGAGGAAACCGTAGTACCTGAAGGAAACCCACAAAGCATTGAGAAAGCGTGCAAACTCTACACATAGAATAAAGGGGGGAGGCGAACCCTCAACCCTGGAGGTACAAGTCCAAAGTGGTAACCACTACATGACCAGTTTCTGAACCTGATTATTTTAATAAACTTATCCTCTGCAGCAGAGGTAGCAGTTGGTCTTTCTTACCTGAGACAGTCTTCATGGAACTCAGTTTCTTTATAGTGTTTGATGATTTTGGTGACCTTTACTTGGGGATACATTCAAAATCCTTTCTTATAATATGAATTTGTATAGAAGTTGTAGTAGCACTACATCTCCTCTTTTCCTTTTTCATAAACACTTGGATCTGATATAAGGTTGTCTTCCATGCTGTCCTCTCAATTACAGTGCACTTGACTCAGGGTCCAAATGGAAAACATTGAATTTGAGTAGAGAATGACAGACTCAGCGTCAGCAGAATAACACACTCCAGGCTGTTTAATGCTATAGGATTCTTCTAGGATGTTTAGATAAATGAAGAAGAAACAGGATTATGCCTGAGCTATAAGAGTGGAGCCTGATGTGGTCTTCTGGTTTTGTAGCACATCCAGCTCAAAATGTAACGTATTGGGTGTTCTCAGATGCTTTTCTAGGATTGTAAGAGTGCATATTTCAGCTATAGTTTTTGTACCATTCTACTGTATGTAGAATAGAGACTGGTGGATGTGAAAATCCCAGGAGCTCATCAGTTTCTAAACACAAACTGATGTCCTATATCTGTATGATTTATCTGCATTGTGCTGCTGCCACATGGAGACCTCCATACATTTTCAGGTGTGTATGTTTTCCTAATAAACTGGATAGCTAGTTCTATAGATTTTATACCAGCTCTGTTAAAGGTTTTTAAATTGAACTAGAAAACACATGTATGTACACATGTATATTGTTCATTCTGTTATTGTTGTTAAATATGACTCACAGATACTGGCCTATTTTTTATCTAATAAAGTTTTAGAGTCTTGGTGTCTTCTTTTAAAATTTTATTTCATTGGTGAGTGTTGCAGCATGTTTTAAACAGGGGATAAAAGCCTGCCTTCCTTCCTTTGATTACAGCCTGTTTCAATAAAAGTGCTTGAAACAGCTCACATGTGACTCAGATAATTTCACAGTATATATATATATATATATATATATATATATATATATATATATATATATATCCTTTTTTCGATATTCTGTTAATCCACATTTTTATAAAAAATGTTGTATCAGGAAGAAATCAGGATATGTAATTACACTAAAAGGCTTTGAAGCATTGCTTTATTTTGCACAAAATAAGGATGTTGCTTCCAAAAATGTTTAAATAAAAAGCTGTGCAAAAAGTATAATATAAATGTGTTTATGCATAATTTCCCCTGGCTGTATATATAATTGTAACAGATGATCAGTGACTGGCATGTACCCAAACTTTTTTCGCTCTTTGCTGATTGCAGCACAGCAGCAAATAAAAGCATTGGATTTATAACATTAATACATGAACTAGTCGATTATATCATGGACACTTTCTATCAGTGATGAAGAAGAAGAATTTAGTTTTTCAGAACTTACCAGCAATCAAAAGGACAAAAAAGATCTAGTGGGGAAAAAAGCTAGAGTTCAAATTTAAAGCGCTATAATGAGCAGCTACTGTACACACTCTTTAAGGTTCTTTAATTAACCCTAATAAAGAGAGATCAGAAAGTGGTTTTGATAGGCAACAACATGATATATAATGTATAAAAGTATAAATGTGTGTTTTTTCAGTTTGTCCTAAATGGCCAGCCCATAGGTGAATCTCCCTGCATTACATGAGGAAGAAACCTCCAGAGGACTCAGAAGGGAGCCCGTGCTCGAGGGTGATGAGGATTAACAGCACTGTGTCTCAAGCACACTCCAGTCTCTGTCTGATCACTGGAGCCAAAACAGGACCTTTTGGACATCCAATGTTCAGTAAAAGTGGATAAAGCTGGGAAGGACTATTCAACCTTCCTCACTACCTCTTTATTTTCTAGAAGATACTTATAATAACCCATGGGAACATGTTTTTCCAAATACAGAAAGTTAAAGATTCTTATATCAATAATTTGTTGTTATTGGTTGTTATATTAATAATTATTTAAAATTGAGCTGTAAAATGACTAAGAACACAAATAAAGAATTCTAGGACTCATAGTTATCGTTACTGGCATCTCTAAAAATCAGCCTTCATTTGGTTTACCTGAAGGATATAGTTAGCCTTAAATAAGGAAGTAAAATAGCAGGAAATACATATTCCTAGATATTTGAGAGCATCTTAAGATAACAAGGTCAGGCAATGATTCATGTCTGAGTCTGAGTTTACCCATAATAATGTTATAGAACTGCACACTAGTTATAGGATATTTAACCCACAACACGAGGTCATGGGCATATAATGATCTCTGATCTCCTAATGCTAATGAGGGGGTAGACAGACCTACTGTATCATCAGTGTCTCACTAAAACTCTGAGAAAATGAAACTCACCAACTCCTTTATGCTGCCTGCAGGTTTCACTCTGACGCTGACGAGACAATGTAAATTTACACACAGAAATAAGAGAGAATTACTCACCAGATTTTCCTCAGTGTAGTCGTCTAAGCAGTGGCGAGCTCTGTCACGCTTTAAACACGAAACAAGCACAGCCTAAAAGATTACATACTGTACTGTAAACTGCACAAAAGAAATGAACACATACAGTATTATTAAGGCAACACAAAATGTATTCCAGTCAGTCTTTTTACATGTATATAAGGGTGTGATACTCTGCTGCTGGAATTATCCTTAGGTAGAAATCAAAACTGCTTTTCCTATACACATTTTATTTATATATATATATATATATATATATATATATATATATATATATACACACACACACACACACACACACTGTAAGGTATAAGGTTTATACTGAGGTACTCTAAAGCTGCATCAGGGGAAAGAAAACTGAGCAGATTGCAGACTTAAAATTAAATATGTTCTCAGTGTGTCTTTGCAACTTTCGAATCACTTCATCAGACTGTTTTAATTTGATTCTTCAGAGAGAGACCAGTCTCTGCTTACACACTGGTCACTGGGAAAACACAGGCGGTTTGACCCAGTGTGATCAAGTCAGGAAACAGCTCGCTTAACACGCAATGAAGTGCTGTACAAGCGGGTGTAAAAGTTTAACCCCATAACTGGAGCACCGTTATCACCTCCACTACAGCTTCTCACGCGTGCTTGGAATCGGTAGTGACTTCATTGCTGAAGTGGGACTGATGGGGTGCTACAAACAATTAACACAATTGACTGATGTCATTGACCAAGTTAAATGCCAATGAATTAAATTTCCTGGTAACATTACAGATCAATTTTTAGTTAACTGTGAATGAGCTGACATACAACTTAAGGGAAAAAACTTCAAAGAAACAAAAAGCAATGTGGGAGTACTTTACTCTTAACTCAGCCAAAGACAGCCGTTAGTATCAGGAATCAAAGACTTTGGGCTGGTGGGTGTGGTCAAGTGCCAGTCAAGGGAGTGTCTCTGTGTTGTAGTGAGACACATTTTTAATTGCAGTTCTTCTCACTAAGACTTTAAGTAAATCACACACACACACACACCTCTTGAGAAGGGCTTGGCTAGTATAATTAGTATAATTAGTAAATAACCAAACTTGCCTACAGTAAACACATCAAATCAATCACTACTGCACATCCTTATTTCCCCTTAGTTTGTTTTTTCAGAAATGCAGAAAAAAAACACCAAAAAAATAGCAAAGGAAATACCTGAAAAGGTCAAGAAGAAGAGTGGGTTTAAAACAATGGATTCCTTCAATCCCAGCCATTTCTGGTCCTTGCATTCTGATTGGCTAGGAATATTCACTTCCTCAAAAGTTCATTTAAAGCTACAGACTGATGAAGACGGTCCTGGCCTTGGCTGATGCAGACAGCTGTTCTCTAATGACATGTGAATGCAGACTTTTACTAAATAACACTTCACAATAAAATTAAAAGTTTAACAATTCAATTTTATTTGTATAGCACTTTTAACAATTGTCGCAAAGCAGCTTTATACAATCAAAAGAATTATTATAAGTGTGTGTGAATCAGAATAATCAGATCGTCCCTGATGAACGAGCCGAGGGTGACGGTGCTGAGGGAAAAACTCCCTGAGATGGTAATAGGAAGAAACCTTTAGAGGAACCAGACTCAACAGGGAACCCATTCAAGGATTCAAGGATTCAAGAAGCTTTATTGTCATAACAGCACACTTCCATGTTCTGGTACGAAATTAGGACCCAGGTCCCGTTTAAGCCACAGAGATAGCATGGTAGTGTAAATATGAGGGTGTAAATATGTATATACATTAATATTAATAAGAGCAGTCAGAGATATATTATGCAGGAAATTGGACATAAACTGTACATAGTGTATTGCACATTTTCAGAGGCTGTATTGCACACATTGTATATTCGACTTATAGGGTTATATATATGTATTGCACCATAGAGTTATATATTACACTAAGAGTTTGATTGTGTTTAATGGGAGAGGACCTACAGAGCACAGCTAGAGTTCAGCAGTCTAATTGCTTCAGGGTAAAAGCTGTTTTTGAGCCTGGTGGTCTTGCACTGAAGGCTCCTCAGCCTTCTGCCCGAGGAAAGAGGTTGAAATAGAGCATGTGCAGGGTGGGTGGAGTCCTTAATAATGCGGAGGGCTCTTCCTCTGCATCCTGCAGTGTACAGTTCAGTGATAGAGGGGAGCCTGCTCCCCACTATCCTCTGTGCAGCCTTAACTACTCTCTGCAGGGCTTTCTTCTCAGCTACGGTGCTATTGCCATGCCACACAGTGATGTAGGAGCTGATGATTCTTTCAACCGCTCCTCGATAGAAGTCTTCCAAGCCCAGCTCGTTTTAACTTCCTAAGGAAGTAGAGGCGCTGGTGGGCCTTTTTAATCAGGCCCGAGGTGTTGATGCTCCAGTTTAAGTCCTTAGCTATATGGACGCCTAGATACTTAAAGCTGAAGACCACTTCCACAGCTGCTCCATCAATGTGTAGGGGGAGAGGAGTTCGCTTGTCCTTTCTGAAGTCCACCACCATCTCTTTGGTCTTTTTTACATTGATGCAGAGGTTATTTTCCCTACACCACTGTACCAGTTGTTCTACCTCCTCTCTGTAATAAGATTCATCATTGTCAGTGATGTGTCCCACTACTGCTGTGTCATCTGCGAATTTGACTATATGACAGCTGGAGTGTCTCACTATGCAGTCATACGTCAACAGAGTGAACAGGAGGGGGCTCAGCACACAACCTTGAGGCGAGCCTGTGCTGATGGTGATGGTGGAGGAGATGGTGTCATGGATCCCGACAGTTTGAGATCTGTTGGTCAGGAAGTCTAGGACCCAGTTCCCTACTGAAGGGCTTAAGCCAAGAGAGGAAAGCTTTAGAATTAATGTCTGTGGAGAGATGGTGTTGAAGGCAGAGGAAAAGTCTAGGAAAAGCAGGCGGACGTAGGAATTCTTATTCTCCAGGTGTGTAAGGGCTGTATGGATCACTGATGAGATGGCGTCATCTGCAGAGCGATTTGTCTTGTACGCATACTGATGGGGGTCTACAGTGGCATCAATGGGGGCTTTGATGTGAGTCATGACTCATCCTCATCTGGGTGATAACGGATAGCAGGGATTGATCTGCAGTCAACAATAAACACAAACTCCCATAAACACAGCAAAATAGTACTGAAATTACAACACATTTAGATTGTAAAATCCAGAACATCAACCAAAATGAAATAAAGTGAAAAAAAAACTGTAATGCGTTCGACCCATGTTGCACAGGTGGCACCATAAAGCACGGGCACGAGGCGATATCTTACGGGGAAAAGGGTAATTTATTTTTAAAAATGGGGAAGGAAAGGGTTAAAATAGCGAGGATGGAACGAAAAGGGCAGGACTGGTGGGCAGTGCCCCGCTGGCATGCAAGCACAGGCTGGTGAGCGGTGGACAGCAGAGTGGCAGCGTGGGCTCGTGTGGACAGCAGCTCCTGCCTCCGGCGGATAGCCGGACCGACCCCTCTCAGCTCTCTCCATCTCTCCATCTCTCTGAGAAGTCCTGGATCATTAGTGGCAATGGCTTACCACCTGTGCCTAATTCCACGCCCCAGCTCCTTCACACACCTGCAGATAGAGGAGGCCGCCTATCTAGTGGGCCTCGGAGTGAGCGAGGAGCGATATTGATTTGGGCGCACGATGTGACAACAACTAATAGCAGTTATAGTAATTAAAGTAGTTATAATTTGTGGGGGCCTCCGAGTGGCGCAGTGGTAAAGTGCTCGTCCTATCATCCGGAGATCGCTGGTTCGGTTCCCGGGTGATGCTGTAACCTCTCACATCCAGAGGCCTCCAGAGACTTAAATTGGTCGAGCTCTCTCAGCGGGGAGGGATGAGAGGTATTAGTGCTCTTACATTAATTGCACAGCTCTACACCATTTGGGGCGTCTGCGAGCTCGCGCACGAGGAGGGAGGAGATAGCGCTGGCCTCTGAGTGTGTGACGCTGCCCCCAAGGATGCGTGAGCAAGCAGTTCGAAAAAAAAAAAAAAGAGGTCAACTGGTGTCACGTGGTTCAGAGGAAACGCGTGACAGCCCCCGCCTCCTGGCTGGATGGAGGTAAGTAGCCTTAATGTGGGAGCCTGACACGAAAAAAAAGAAAAAAAGATGGCGTGAGCAAAAACATATCGTGTACATGCGTGCCGTTTCAGAGTCAGATAAAAGTCACTTGTAATCATGAATGTGAACCATCAAATCCGATCCGACCAAAAAAAAGTAACTGAGCAAAGTGGCCTGTAATGGAAGGACGTGTGTCAGTGGAGCAAAATAACTGATTAAACAAACATATAAATCACAATCTGTTGATTATAAATGGTGTCTGTGGAACTGTTGCATAAAAGCAATATTACACTCAAGGCTGCGCTGTTGTGATGAATATCAGCACGGCTGTGATATCTTCAGTACTGCATCACAGGAGTACAATGCAGATATGAATATAAACCTGGACACTTCCCTTTTAATCCATTGCAATCAAAGCACACCAAAGATATGAAATAAAGATTTTTTGAGTTTAGTTTTAATTCTCATAAAGTTTAAAATAATATAGAACCCAGGAGTCTCAACTCAACCTGAATACACACACACACACACACAAAACACAACAAACAACAAATGGAATAATAAGAAGAGGAATAAGAAGATTATTACTTTTATTAAGACTAATAATAGGTATGATAAAATAATAAAATAAATACAATGGTCACCATTGGCCTTCACAGTCCCTAGTTGGACTACAGAGGTTCCTAGATCGATGAAAATGATTATTACAGAACATCTTGGGCTTTAAACTTGTCTACAGAGACATCTAGTGGACAAAACAACTAATCAACTAATGCAGGTGGTTAAGGTACCGACAATATTTTGTTGACTGTTTTGTCCGCTAGATGGAGCTGTTTAGATGTGTTTAAATTATGTCTTCTTTTTCATACGAGTTTCGTTGAATTAGACAGAATTATTTATCAAATTTAAAGAATAAATACATACAGTAAAAACACATGTATTGTTTTATGTCAAAATATTTCACCCATTTTATCCTCAAACGTACCCACAATCGTTATCCGTGCAGTTTAAAAGCTCAGACAAGCGGCCGGGCTCTGATTTTTAGTTTTAGATCGCGTTGCTTATGGGATACGTAGTTTCCGAATAGGACTACAAAAATGTGCCAAACGGCTTTAGTGTAAATAATAGTCCAATAAAAGTTAAACGATTGACTTGTAAAAAACGCTTACTTAAAATCGTTAATTTAAAAACGTTAAAAGTATTTTAAAAAAGACACTTTTAACAGATCAAATATGATTTTATCCCTCTCTGTCAGGAATTTACTTTCTGCTTCTGTGTGACGTCATGGATTTCGTTCTCTATCGTTGTATCGCGAGATAACGAGACAAAATCGCGCATGCGCAGAATCGTTCTAATTTTTTTTGCATGGTGAGCTTCATGGTGTAGCGTCTCGCGCTGTGAGAGGAAACAATGGCGACTACGGGAACTGCGGCGACTGCGGCGGGCGGCGCGGGCGGATCAGCGGCCGGTCAGGCGGGACCCGGGGCTTCAGCGGGCAGGAAAAAGGACGGAGGGCCGTCGGCGAAGTTTTGGGAGAGCGCTGAAACGGTTTCTCAACTCGAGACGGTTCGCAACTGGATCGGAAAACACTACAAAAAGGTTAGCTGGATAATGCTAAAGCTAAACTAGCTTGTGTGGGTGGTGTCTCAAATACATTTCTAGTTTACTACGTAGGGCGCGCAAGTCATTCTCTCCATACGCGCTGTAGTGCCCTTATACGCGATCTGTAGAGCGGATTGGGATTCGGCCCGGGTTAACCGCCCTTGCACCAGGCTGTTAAACCGTTTATTCTTCTATTCAGCTGTGGAAATTAAGCTTAACTTTCCGTAAATAGTTTATATGACTGTTTAGTAGAAAAAACACGTTAATCTTAATTTAACAGTTTGGTTTAGAACTGCTAATCTGGTTAGCAGTGAGTTGAGTACTGCTTATTATGCTTTTATAAGAGTTTACTCGTAGACTTGTGTATATAGTGTAAATTATTACGTGTGCGCGTTCTTAATTTAGATTTCACTGAACTTTTGCAGAACTGATTCTTCGAGATTGGATCATATAGCGGAAAAATTCACTAGTTTATCTCAAGTCGTGTTTGTTGAATCTTTATTTTTTTAAATCGTCTTGTTCTAATAAATATCTTACAAATAAACTCCAACAAAAAACTTTATTATTCTACAGTATTTTTTAAATCCTGTTTACGTCAGGAAATGTTTTTTTCCAGTCAGTGGAGTGAATTAGCACATTGCTAACAACAACTAGGCTTTATCCATCAGTTTATCAACTTGGGTCCCGCCTCCTGAGTCGCGATTGGCTGTCAGGATCCGCTTTTCTTCTGCAATTGGTTGATATGCAAACATTGATGGAATAATAACCAATCAGTGTTTTGTAGGCATGAGATTCTGGCGAATTATAGGTCAGGAGGCGGGATTATTATTATTTTGAACATGGATGGGGAAAAATAAGAGTAACCGCAGCGCACCTGTTTTATTCAGTCAGCTCTGTTTGTGGTTCAGTCATTATTCTATAAGGTTTAAAACATAAACAATGACCCTGTAAATGTTTAGGCATCGTTGAGATGATGTAATGTCATAATGTAACAGTACTGCAGTTTATTTGATGATTTAATGTTTATATAGTTTGATATAAATCTAAATGATCCTGCTCTGGCGTTTTATCTTTGCGGTGTGTGTTCTGTGCCAGTATGTCCAGGCCGACTCTCCGTCCTGTAAATCTTTGGCCGGGCTGGTGGTTCAGCTGCTCCAGTTTCAGGAGGATGCGTTCGGCCGGAGAGTAAGCAACCCTGCCCTCACCAAACTGCCCGTAAGTCTCACACACACACACACACACTCGTGCACGTCTCTCGTGTTGAAAGCAGTCAGTAGACTCACATGGTGCGTCCACATGTGGTCGTCTGATCACGAAAAATAAAACGCGTCTTTTGTGAGATTTTGCTGTACCTCTGAGACGTGATGGTTCGCCTTTGTGTCTTTAGGCCAAAAGCTTCTTGGACTTTAAAGCAGGTGGAGCTCTGTGCCACATCCTCGGGTCTGCGTACAAGTATAAAAGTGAACAGGGATGGTGAGTCAGGATCTAAAGATAAAGAACGTGTGCTGGTGGTACAGGATTACTCTGTCAGTTACTTATCTCACTGTGTGTGTGTGTGTGTGTGTGTGTGTCTTCACTCAGGCGGCGATTCGATCTACAGAATCCATCCAGGATGGACAGAAATGTGGAGATGTTTATGAACATTGAGAAAACTCTTGCACAGGTGAGACAACCTGAGTCTTTAAAGGAAGCCTTGACTCTAATTTCCTGTGACTGACTCTTTAAATTTTCTAATAATTCTGGTACACATTTCATGGAAACATTTTTTTATTTTTATTGTGTAAATCTGCTTTGCGACAATAACAATTGTTAAAAAGTGCTATACAAATAAAATTTATTAAGTGATTGAATATAGTGTAGCATATTAAAGCTGTTAATGTGTAACCTGTCCCTTAAATAGTGTGTGTGTGTGTTTCTCCTCTGTGATGTCATATCCTGCAGAATAACTGTCTGACTCGACCAAACGTCTACATCTCATCCGACATGGACCCGAAGCAGGCCGGCAAGCTGAAGGACATCATCAAGAGACATCAGGTCAGAGACACGCCCCGTGTGTGTGCGGTGGGCTCAATCAGTGGACCCGGTTCTGGTTCTGATTCTGCACTTTTTCTGTTTGTTAGGGCTCCATCACTGAAGACAAATCCAAAGCCACACACCTCATCTGTCCATCTCCAGCTCAGACAGAGGAAGGTCAGCGCAACTCACACACACACACACAGTGACATGCTGTTTGTGCATTGTCAGATTAATCTTACACAACAATGGTGTGTGTGTGTTTTCTCTCCAGAAGAGTGGCTGCGTCCTGTTATGCGTAAAGACAAGCAGGTGCTGGTTCACTGGGGGAATTATCCAGACAGGTATGGTTCTTACACACACACACACACACACACACACACACACACACACACACACCCCTGAAGACTGTTTAAGTCTCTATGCTGCACTGTGACACTGAATTTTGTGTGTGTCGCGCATTTGAAGCAAGTAGTATTACATTTATTATAATTAAAGCAATTAATAATCAAAGGGACGTCTTGTTTACTTACACACACTAGAGCATTATTAAGACTGTGTGTGTGTGTGTGAGAGAGAGAGATTTCACCTGTTAGGGTAGGATTGTCCTGCTAGCACTATTAGCACGTCTGGACAGGTGTGTGTGAGATACTGACTGCTGAATAATGTTTAATAGGTTTAATGCACAGGTGTAACAGTGGAAAAATCACACACACACACACCAGAACTGTAGTCAGTGTGCAGTTTCTCAGTGCTGTTTTGAATTTGTCGTGTGTGTGTGTGTGTGTGTGTGTGCGTGCGCGCAGTTATGATACCTGGGTGTCCACCAGTGATGTGGACGGTGAAATTGAGGATCCTCCAAGCTCAGAGAAACCCTGGAGGGTGAGTGGGCTCACACACACACACACACACACTGACCTCTTCTTCACTTTACACTTCTCTATTCTTTTATCTGTATTATTTGTATAATTTATGATTTGGCCACGCCCCCTCCAGGTGCATGCCAAGTGGGTTCTGGACACGGACGCCTTTAACGAGTGGATGAACGAGGAGGACTATGAAGTCGACGAGAACAGGAAGCCGGTGATCTTCCGCCAGCGCATCTTCCCTAAAGAGGAGGAGGTAAACACACACACACACTCACACACACACACCATATGTAGGGTTTTATAAAGAAGGAGTAAAGCCTTCTGGGTAATCTCTGGAACATTTATATTACACTGAGCTGTGTGTGTGTGTGTAAAGCCATGTTGGAATGCGGTGTGTGTGTGTGTGTGTGTTTAATAATCGTTTGCTCAGGCCTGCATCATCCATCTCCACCACCCCCACACTCTCCCTCTGTTCTTCTTCATCCTCCTCCTCCTCCTCCTCATCTTATCGCCATGCTCTGTGTGTATGTGTGTGTGAGATCGTTCCATTCTCTCGTTCATTCTCGCATTCTCTCGCTCTTTCTCTCATCCCTCATCCCGTTGCCGTGGTTACTGATCAGTCTTCCCGTACACCTGATCGTAAGGAGCGAAAGTCTCTGGCTGGAGGGAAGAAGAGGAGGCGCTCCCCGTCCCCCCCGAGCACCCCCGCGGAGTCTCGAAAGAAGGGCAGCAAGAAAGGGTACGCACGCATGCACACACACACATCTGGTGTTAGGGAGTGTGTGGAGATCGGTTCTCACGCTCGTCTCTGCGGTTTCAGGAGCGCCGGGATTCACTGGAAGCGTCGAGGACATCGCGATGATGACGAGCAGGATGAAGATCTCACCAAGGACATGGAGGACCCGTCACCTGTTCCGGGAATGGAGGAGGTTTCTCTGCCCAAGAACGGTTAGTGCGCGCGCACACACACACACACACACGCACACGAATACACTTTATTTAACAGGTTTGAAATAAAACAGAGCTGTTGTTAAAATAATACATGAACCTGGAGGAAGAGATTTAAGCTTTAATTAGCAGTGAAACTAAAACTAAACCCTGATGTTTTTAATCCTGATGCAGTTAATCAGAAGAAGGACAGCGAGAACGCTCCGGTTAAAGGAGGGACCATGGCTGATCTGGGTAAGAGCGCCCCCTGTCTGTAGAGACCTGTACATAAACCAGCATGACTGTGTGATCAGAAATAAAAACCGTCTTCACGTTACATTGTGTGTGTGTAATAATAAACACTTTATTATAATAAAGAAAAAATCTGACCCGTCTCGCTCTCTCAGATGAACAGGAAGACGCCTCTGTGGGCTCTGCAGGGAAGGTAAGGGATTTTATCATGAGTGTGTGATGTGGTGGTGCAGTGATAAACATTATTACTGTTATCAGCAGCATGCACTGCAAATGTGTGTGTGTGTGTGTGACAGGACGATGAGGAGCAGGGTAAAGCCGAGGTGAACCGTCTGATGGACTCTGGTGAGGATAACGTGACGGAGCAGACGCACCACATCATCATCCCCAGCTACTCCGCCTGGTTCGACTACAACTCGTAAGCACTTCTGTCTCACGTTTATAAAAGTCTAATGAATTCCGTACTGCTGATGAGAAGCGACACAGAGTCCTGTATGTGTTTATCACATTTCTTTATTCCTGTTTGTTCAGGATCCATGAGATCGAGAGACGGGCCCTGCCCGAGTTCTTTAACGGGAAAAACAAGTCGAAATCCCCAGAGATGTGAGTCTCGCTTTGTCCCACATGTCTCACACATACAGTGTCTTCCACTTGTCTCTGTGGAATCTTTCCTCGGTTACACTCTGTACACGTCTCTTTATTACGTTTATTTACTACTAAAACAACTTTACAACCAGAAATACTGAATCCCAACAAATACAGAATCTTTCATTATTTATGTTTTATGTATTGATTTATTTCTCTTTATAAATTTTTTTGATAATTTCTATAACACAATCCATGTCTCTCTCTCTCTCTCATGTGTGTGTGTTTAGATATCTGGCTTATCGTAACTTCATGATCGATACGTATCGGCTGAACCCTCAGGAGTACCTCACCTCCACTTCCTGCAGGCGCAACCTCACTGGAGACGTGTGTGCCGTCATGAGGTTATTACACACACACACACACACTCACACTGGCTTTATAAGAGGAGCAATATAATATCATGCACTTAAAAATTATGAATTTAAGGACACAACAGCACAAAAGTTTGTACACCCCTTCTAACTCCATGGTCTTTCCTGATGTTTATTTCTCTCTACACTGTAAATCAATACTGAAGGCGTTTATTATCCAAACACACAATAATCTCCTCTGAACAGTTGATATTGAGATGTTTATCTGCTCCTTCTGCTCTGTAAAGCTTCATAACGGCTCTAATCTGAGGTGCTGGTTGTTAATTGGTGATTTCTGAGGCTGGTGACTCTAAATGAACTTCTCCTCTGCAGCAGAGCTCAGTTTTGGTCTTCATAAGTAGGGTTGGGTATCGTTTGGGTTTTGCAAAAGCCACAAAATGATGGTGAATGACTCAAGAATAAATTTTTATTAAACAAAATCTTTTTTTTATTTTCCTTAGTCAAATTCGCCGTCTTTGCAGTGGTAAACGGGGTCACTGTTGTAGTGCTACTATTATTAGCTGGGAAGCCATAATTGTAAACAGAATCCGTGTTACATTAGTATTTTACAAATTGTTTGACCATTTGTTAGCATGACTGCAAGATTTTCTTTTTGTAATTAACATTATATTAGCCTACGACTGACCTGCGTAAAGGCTGCTGTCGTCATCATAATCGACTCGGTTGGTATGACTGGTGCTGGGGTTCACCCACACCGATAGTGCCAGCTGTTGTCCACAAGCTGTCAAACACGGTGCCTCCCTCTGCTTTTAACTTTAATCCATGTGCTCTCAAATGTTTCATTAGATTTGATGTTTTCCCCCTTTACTGCTGTAAAACATTTGATCGCGGTGTCGGAATCCTGTCTTGTGAAATATAGCCACACTTTCGACTGTTTAGTTTCAGGCATTTTAACGAAATTGTTTAATTTAGTAAGCTAAGATAGCGGTAGACCACCTGCGGCTATCAGAGCCAGTGTAACGCTAGCTGCTGCATTCACGCGCATCTCGGATGGTCTCATTTCCTATTGATTTGTGCTTTAAATTTTTTTTTCTAATCTAATAAACGTTTAATCTACAAAAATAAAAATGGACAGTAACATTACTGCAACAATGTTTTGGATTTGTATTATCAAAGCTTTCTGAAGTTTTCAAGATTTTTTTAATTAAGGAAATAATTTATTTTTCCGATCATTTCTGACATCCAATAAATGCAGTGTTTAAATTTTACTAGCGATCATGTGTGTTAATGAATCTGATGCTTATTACAACTGCGTCATTCAATTAACAGTTCAGGCATTTAAGTGGCACCGAAATCCGCGTTCTGTTTCGGTCTGGTATATACCAGTTATATAGGTACCAGTGCCGTATTGGCACCAGTTTTCAGTACCCAACCCTATTCATGAGAGACAGTTTCACCATGGAGCTTAATGGGTTTTACAGACACACTCAATTATAATACTGTTTTTGTAGGAACTGTTCGAGAACAGATGAGCTTCATGTCTTAATATAACAACTGCATGTTATTAATAAACAAAAATCATCTCTCTCTCCCCCTGTGTGTGTGTGTGTGTGTATCAGGGTGCACGCGTTCCTGGAGCAGTGGGGTCTCATTAACTATCAGGTGGATGCAGAGAGCAGACCGATGCCCATGGGGCCTCCACCCACTCCACACTTTAACGTCCTGGCTGATACACCGTCAGGCCTCGTCCCTCTACACCATCGCCCCCCGCAGGTCAGAACACACACACACACACACACACACATTAATTAATTCATTTATTTATTTATGAGATGGACTGAATATTACCTGTTAAACAGTTAAACAGTTAAACTGAACTCAATCGTCTTTTCTTTAAATCCAGTCCTGATGTCTCGCCCAACCCGAGTAACAGTTGCATGACCTTATGTGACCTGTTGCACGTTTCTTTGGTGAATAAAGGTTTGGTTGTGTGTGTGTGTGTGTGTGTCAGGTTCCCCCGGCTCAGCAGATGCTCAACTTTCCAGAGAAAAGCAAAGATAAAGTGACAGACCTGCAGAACTTTGGCCTCAGGACAGATATGTACTCCAAGAAGATCCCTAAGGTGAGCACCAGGAACCGTCCCCTCGCATGAGTACCGTGTAACAGCGGGGGGTCAGTCCGAGGAGTTTTAGGTCTTAGGCTGGAAAGTCCCACATAATATGAGTTTAGAACAACGTGACCTGAGGAGCTGCTGCAGGTGTAACACTCTGAGTCTGACCCGTTACCGTCATCCCAGTGGAATGAAACATCTAAACGTGTGTGTGTGTGTATGTGTGTTCCAGAGTAAAGGGGGAAGCGGGACGCGAGAGTGGACCGAGCAGGAGACTCTGCTGCTGTTGGAGGTGATGTCATCGCCCCCGCATGTTTCCAACTGCCTCGTGTACTGGTTTATTTTATTTTTGGGGGTTCTAACGCGCTCCTCTCTCCCTCTCTCTCTGCTCCAGGCTCTGGAGATGTACAAGGACGACTGGAACAAGGTGTCCGAGCACGTGGGCAGCCGGACACAGGACGAGTGTATCCTTCACTTTCTGCGTCTCCCCATCGAGGACCCGTACCTGGAGAGTTCGGAGGCGTCTCTCGGACCCCTGGCCTATCAGCCCGTCCCCTTCAGCCAATCAGGAAACCCCGTCATGAGCACCGTGGCCTTCCTCGCATCCGTGGTCGATCCCAGAGTGGCTGCGGCTGCCGCTAAGGCTGCTCTCGGTGTGTGTGTGTGTGTGTGTGTGTGTGTGGTTACTATGTTATTTCTTTTTAGTTAGATAGTATAACTGTAGTTATGTACAGTAGAGGAAATCTGCATGGTTTCTAAACATCTAGCTATAACTGTACATACTCCGGCAGCGTCTGTACGTAACAGGTGATAATGGCGTTGTGTGTGTGTGTGTGTGTGCAGAGGAGTTCTCCCGTGTGAGGGAGGAGGTCCCAGCCGAGCTAGTCGAGGCTCATGTGAAGAAAGTGCAGGAGGCAGCAAAGAGCACGGGGAAGGTCGACCCCTCTTACGGCCTGGACAGCAGCGGCATCGCCGGAACGGCACCGGAGGAGCCGGAGAAATGCGGTACGGGTGGTGCTCTCCTCACCACTAGCACAGCACTGTGTGTGTGTGTGTGTGTGTGCACGTGTGTGAGAGCTGTGGCTTTATGCCTCAGAAGTGCTGGAGGGGATTTAAGCAAAGATGGTGTTTTAATTAGTTATACTAGTCGTCCCCACCAGGGGGCGGTGATGTGCAGAAACAGTTTATTCATATGTTTGAACAGTAAAATTGAGTTTAATCCTGTCGGTGTAAAACGTGTTCACGTGACCACGCGCTTAAGTGAGTTATGACTCTTTACAGTGTTAGATATTACCAGTGAGAGATTACCGGTTTGTCCATATACAATACTTTGCAAAAGTATTCGTCCCCATCCATTTCTTTATTTTAATGTAATGATTCAATGAGAGAAATAAGAAATGTTTTACTGCGACAGGCTGCAATGGGCCTAAAGATACAATTTTAAAACCCTTTGTTTATTTAACAGCCTCAGCAGCGACCTTATTTCCCTTCTCGTCTGTTCCAACTCCTCAGCATCAGCAGTTACTAATCACCTCCTGATCATCTGTCACCATCTGCACCTGTTTCTCACTGGGTCAGGACTTCAGTTAGATGATTTTATTCTTAAATGATTCACAGGTCACTGTGTGGCTTAACAAACCCCCTCCTCTGAGACTGATCAGGTACAGGGACTAGAGGGAAGATAATGAGATAAACACTGGTCAAAAATGAGAGGAAGTCCTCTAAGGCCCATACGGGTCACACTGAACTCTGCTGCATCGAGTCTCCGAGAAACTCAATAGGATAGTTTTGTGTGTATCATTAAACCTTTAATGATTTTATTTTGTTTCTCTCAGAAACCACAGAAACAGAGAAGATGGAAACAGATTCAGAGTCTCAGCAGAGAGAGAAGGTGGGCATGGTCACTCCTGCATGATGCTCATCCAACACACACACACACACACGTGTTATTAATGAATGTGGGGTTACGATTGTGTATAACAGACTTATTACTTTTCTGAGAATCTGATCAGAAGGACTTTGGAGAGTTGGTGAAACTGTACAAATATTCCTTAAATTTCGTGTGTGTGTGTGTGTGTGTGTGTGTGTGTGTGTGTGTGTGTCGTCACTGACAGTCGGAATCTAAGGACGAGACGGAGAAGACGAGTGATGCAGCTGAGAAACCAGCAGAAGGAGAGAAGATAAAGAGCGAGACACCTGAAAAAGCTGAGGGTGAGGAAGAGGAGGGTGACGCAGGAGACACAACTGAAGCGAGCACAGCTGATGGTAACACACACACACACACACACACACACACTTTTATTGAGAATGTGACACCTGTCACATTTTTTCGTGCAGTTTTTTTCGTGGCAGTTTATTTTTTTACATACGTTTTAATTCTAAACAATCAAAAACAATTTAATTTACTAATTTTATGACACAAACTCGTCTAAATTCCCATATAAAATATCCTACTGTATAGATGTTCTCTTACTGTAGAGAGTAAAAACAGAGCGACCGTAGAGGAAATCACGTCCTGTGACGGTGAATTATTACCGTATTCACCCTACAATACTGAGACCACAGAAAACACACTCACATGAGTTACAGTACACACAGAGGCATCATGGGTATTTGACATTCTCACACTGCGGGACACTCAGCAGTACAGTACAGTAAACAGGTTCACCTTTACACCTTTTTGTTGTTTTTTTTAAAGGGTGATGTATTTAGCCGAGTTTAAAATGAAATTAAAGTGTTTGGGGGTCGACTGTACCCTGATGACTGTGTGTGTGTGTGTGTGTGTGTGTAAATTCGCTGTTGGTGTTTTGACTTCAGAGAAGGACAAGGAGGAGTCGATGGAGGTGACGGAGGGAGTGAAGGAGGGAGAGGAGACATCGACGGAGGAGGGCAAGAAGAAGCTGGAGCTCGATATCGGAGAGGGCAACATCGCCACCGCTGCGGCTGCTGCGCTCGCCTCCGCTGCCACCAAGGCTAAGGTAACACACACAGACACACACACACACACACACGTATAAGAGTTTAGAAACATCAGAAACTATCCCTTTGTTAAAGCATCTTGCAGAATAAAGTGGAAGGTTAATGACTGTAACTCCAGCTCATGACGCTGTGCTGCCTGTCTAAAAGAGGTTAGAGCACCACCTGTAGGATTTCAGAGGAACTGTACCGTCAGTCTTTCGGCTGGTCGAGGGGTCGCCACAGCGGACCGTCTGATCCACACAACACCTCGGCACAGGTCCTGATGAAAAACCATGTAGGGAACATTAAGATGAGACTAATTAGATGCTTCATAATCCAGGCCTTGGTTATGTCGTGATGTCAGATTATTTTTAAGGTTTGGTACCAAGAATAGTCTTTAATTTTAAATGTGTGTCATCAATAATAAAACTCATCCTGATGGGCACATGTTGGACCATTGTGGGATTTTTTGTGATGTTTTGAGACTAATTAGCAACGGTGTGCAAATATACAGGTAGTCCTCGAGTTACGAATTTCCACAGATATGAACAGAACACAGTTGTACTTGTGTAGCTCACGTGTATTGTAAAAAAAAATAAATAAAAACCCACTTTAAGCAGCGTGTACAGCAGTGCCACTGAGATTAGGGGCTCGTCTTGTTCTTTCAGTCACTGTTCATGGTACAAACATGGTTTTTCCTGCTGTATCACACACACGTCAGTGCTGCGCGCAAAGAGACAGATCCGTGTCGGTCAGATCATAAATATATACATGTAGTCAAAGGATTATTTCAATTACTGCATAGTTCTGTTTATAAACCTTTACCACTGCGGTGCTTTAGTAGTACCTGGAATATCGTGCAGCACTAGAACACACACACACACACACGATTAGAACACACCTCAGTGTCTGTGGCTCTTGTCGTTCAGCACTTGGCCGCAGTGGAGGAGAGGAAGATCAAGTCTCTGGTGGCTCTGCTGGTGGAGACGCAGATGAAGAAGCTGGAGATTAAACTGCGGCACTTCGAGGAGCTGGAGACCATCATGGACCGCGAGAAGGAGGCGGTGAGGCATAAACTCCACCTCCACTCACTGTTTCAGCTTGGGACATATCTCTCTCTCTCTCTCTCTCTGACCTGCTCGTTTGCGCCCCCTACAGCTGGAGTTGCAGAGGCAGCAGTTGCTGACGGAGAGACAGGCGTTCCACATGGAGCAGCTGAAGTACGCAGAGATGAAAGCTCGCCAGCAGATGGAGCAGCAGGCGGCGGCAGCGGCGGCCGCGGCTCAGCATGGACAGCTAGCCCCGCCTCCTCACCACGGAGGTCCACAGTCTGGACATGGAGCTCCGCCTCCTCCTCACGGTGCCCCACCCCCACCCCATATCCCCCCTCCAGGTCTGCACCCTGGGTCTGGATATCCTTCACTGCACCACCCCATGGGGCCCCACCATCCTCCACAGACAGGTCAGCACACACACACACACACACACACACACACACACACACACACACACACACCTGCAGCATGTCATTCTGTTCTCACTATACACTTCAGGTTCAGTTTACCCAGAACGCATTGTATGTGTGTGTGTGTGTGTGTGTGTGTAGGGCCGATGGTTGGACCCGGAGGTCAGCCCATGCCTGGCCGTATGATGCCCGGCGCGCCCCCTGGTGCGATGCCCGTAGCTCCGCCCGGCGCCATGCCACCCATGATGGGCCCCAGACACCCCGGAGCCCCGAACGGCATGTGTGAGTGTTTACTGCCGAGTGCTGCGCTCTGATTGGTCGGAAGATGTTGATTGATTTTCTGATCAGAGTGTCTGAGTGTCAAAATGTAAATAAGGGGAACGATGACGTTACACCAGATAGACCTGACAGGAAGTGATGTAATGACGTGTGTAAACAGGATCCTAACCGTCTCTCTCTCTCCCCCACAGATCCTGGCCCCCCTCCTCCTGCTCCTTCTGCACAGCCTGATGGGATGCCCCCGGCGACATCACTTCCTGTTCGCCCTCCTGAAAATTAACACTCTCACACACTCGGTTTTTTTCCCACAGCTCCTGATATAGACCTGCTCTCACACCTTTACTGACTATACACACACACACACACGCACACACACTGTTCTCACATCTCACCTGGCTGTGTGTGTGGTGATAATGTGACTGGTGTGTGTGTGTGTGTGTGTGTGTGTGTCTCTCTCTCACACACAGACCTTGCGCTACTGATACTCACTCAACACTGTTAACTTGTGGCTGGGAAACAGTTTCCACCTCTGCTGCGTGTGTGTGTGTGTGTGTGTGAGACACATTCATGTTGAGCTTCCTTTCCTTCTTATCTCTTAGAATCTACCTCTGCTGGACCTGTGTGTGTGTGTTTGGCCTTTAGAGCTAGATAGTTCTGCTTTACTCTACCTCTGTCTCCACTACCTCCTCTGTCTCTCTTCCCCTTCTGCTTTTTTTTTTCTCTGCTTAGTTTCCTGTCTCTCTCTCTCTCTCTCCCTCTCTCTCCCTCTCTCTCTCCCTCTCTCTCTCTCTCTCTCTCTCTCTCTCTCTCTTCCTCTCTCTCTTCCTCTCTCTGCCCGTGTGACTGCTGCATTACTGCTGTGTGGAGGTTGTTTTTTCATCCTCCTTTTCCTCAGGTGATCACATTTCCGATGTTGTATCTCTCTCTTTCTCTCTCACTCACACTCGCTCACACACGCGCACACACACACTTGTGTAGAGCCTCCACACTGTACTGTTCTGTAACACAGGAGCTGTCTCTCTCTCTCTCTCTCTCTCTCTCTGCTTTATGGCTATATATGAGTTTAAGCTTGATGATGATGATGTATTTTTAAGAGAATAAACTTTGTCTAGACGCCTCTGTTCCTGGCACATTGAGCTTTTTAACGTGTACGTGGTACTGAAACCCTGAAATAAACTGCTGTGGCCCTTTTTACATGCACACGTCTCTACTTTATCTATCTCGCACACACACACACACACACACACGTTAGTCCGTCTTCGAGATCATGATGGCATCCCTGCTAGTGTGGCTAGATGTTTCTATGGCAACAGAGGAACGATGTGTCTGGAGGTGGTGGTGTTGGAGAAGGCTGTTCCTATTCTGAGGAAGGAATGTTAGAGAAGCAGGTGTGTGTGTGTGTGTGTGTGTGTGTGTGTAAATTGATGGGGTGTAGTGCGTTTAGCTGACGCCCCCTTCTATAGAGAGGCGTTTAAACGAGCTTTAGAGTCTCGATCGGGAGCACATTCTTACTCAGAGCGCCATCTGGTGCATGTAGTGCAAACCTGTCACTTTATTTTAGTGGATTTAATTAAAGACTGTACAAATAAAGACCATCAACACACACACACACACACATTCAGAGATGATAAAAGAAATAGCAGAGTATAAATTTCTCTCTGTGCAGAGATGTGAGATGGAAACGTGCGCACACACACACACACACACGCACAGCAGTTAAACCAAAATCTTG